>NC_140582.1:1234465843-1234570843 GCF_964204655.1 Triturus cristatus
GAATCGAGAAAATGATAACCCCTTCGTTCTCGGAGTAGTTTGTCGGCGGCTTGGAACGAATGCTCGTTAGACCTGATGTTAATTATAGGTATTTGGAAATTCCTGTTATTATCTGGACATATCGGACGTATCGGGTCAATAAGGCCTCTATTACTATTACAAGATCTTCCTCTTCCTACATAGGCTATGGTGTCTGGCTGTCCTGCGGGCAGTCCAGACCCTTCCTCCTCGTTTTGTTCGAACTCGTCTACCGCTAATCTTTCTTCGTGTAGTCGTTCTATTTCTTTACGGATCTTTCGGCACATGGCTATTATACAATTTTGTTTATCATGTCTACCTTCTGATATATTCTGGCTCCATCTAGTAAGGATTTGCATTGCTTCCGGGTCTACCCCCGGTCGGTCTTCATTTCTGATCACACAATTTATGAGGAAACGTAACAGTTCCCCCTGTATCTCCACTTTCTGGTATTCCATAGCTCTGTTAATACATTCTGAATCTCGCCCTGTTTGGACAAAATGATATATTTTATCTAGATGCGCAGTCATTCCTGGTAACTTCCCTAAATACACTGCGGCTCGTCTGATACGCAATGATGCCAAGGTCATTTCGTCCTCTTTGCCGGGCACAGGGTCATATCTACAATCTATAAGAAGTTCCTTAAGCGTACGGGCATTTACGAGTTTGGGGGTACGTGAATGTGCTGACTCTTGAAAAGTAAGTTTATTTATTCTGGGTGGCGTAGAAAAAGTATTGGTAGCACCTCCCGCAGCCCCATCTGGGGTGTCGGGTGTGAAAGGATTCGTTGAACGTGACACAGCAACTATAGGTGTGGACACAGCTATAGAAGTAGCTGTAGGAACAGATGCAGAAACAGATGTGCTTGCCTGAACTTGTGACTCGATCTGTTGCTGTAGAGATACTGGTACTGGGTCTTGGCGTTGAACCTCCCTGGCATGCGGTCTATGTGGGGCGGAATTAGCATATTCGGGAGCTGCTTCATCTAAATACGAGGAAAGAAAAACATCTTCTGCGGTTCTAGGATGCCCCTTAGGATGTACCTTTATTGGGAATAACGGGGGTGGCAAGTCTTTCGGTATCTCTGGAGTAGCCTTAGGTAATCCTTCGGCTAGGAGGGGATACATACCATTCATAAGGGCATTTCTTTGTCTATCTACCTGTTCTGATTTCACTCGGATACCTTCCTCAATTAATAGATTTTCTCGAACTTTATTTGAACTCTCTTTATTCTTTTCTTCCTGTCGGAGTGCTTTTTCTGTACGTCTATGAGATTCTTTACGCCATAACTCAACGGCGTCTTTCTGTGACTGTCTGACTTTCCTTTTCCATAACTCTTCCTCGACTTTCATGATGCACTCTGCATCCCAGGTCCCCGCTGTGGGCCACCTCTGACTTTCTGGTAATTCCTTGGTATAGTCTACCCATAAATCAAGGAATAATATAGCGTCTAAGCCATGTTTGTGATACATGAAGTGCCCTGGAGTGTCCCTAGGAGGAATAGGGACGGCTTCTTCGAGTACCCCTTTTCTAGTAGTGATCTGTCTTAATTTCGAAAAGAGCGGCATATTGACAACTGATCCGATACTTAATCTTGAACACACTTAATACAAAAGCACAATAATGAACAACCATTCATACCACAATATGCAGGACGTTTAACACATTAAACATTAAACATTAAAACATTATTAACCTTTAAAATAACCAACAATGATGATCGTCTGCATAACTAATCACCAAGCATAATTCTTGACAATAACTAGATACTTCGGAATACTTGATATACTGCTAAACAGTACAGATACACTGCTAAAACAGTGCAGACCGGATTTGTGTACCCAAACCCGTCTTGACCGGCACAACCTATGTGCACGTCAGAAATGCCTCCCCAGTAATGGTACTCACCGGGTAGCTTCGGAAACGGAAGGCCTCGGAAACTGAACTTGGACCGGACTGGACTCGACTCGTCGGAAACTGGACTCGACTTCGAACTGGTGGGCCTCTGTATACCTCGGATCTTGCTCTCTCAGCTAGGCTCTGGTCGGGATACTTCGCACTTCTCACCGCCTCGTCTGGGTGTTGATCGCAGCCTCAGTCGCCCCCGCTTGACCGGAGGGAGATACAGGAAATCCTGCTGGTACGCGTTATTGTCCGTCCAGCTGTGGCAGGAGACCGGGCCTGCAACTCACCGCCGGCGCGTGAGATGAGAAAGTGTCCCTGTTCGGGCGCCATTCATGTGGTAAATAATTTCCTTTACCTGGACTTAATTTGATACAGAAACATAATAAAATAGCTCAGAAAAATGAGAGGCAGAATCCGTGGTAGTAGAGGTTCGGAATGGGCTTTATTCCAATGGACGATTATAATCGGTTGCTCCAAGTTCCATCACCACGGAGGTTCAGGAAGTGAAGTACATACTTTATTGACAAGAAGTGACTTTTATAGTACATACATTACAATGAAGCGAATGCAGTAGGCGTAACAATTGATAAGGAAAATGACGATTCGTATGCGTAACCGAAAATGGGTGTAATAAGGAGTAAAAAGGAACATAATTGGTTATGATGTCACATATAGGTGGATCTATAAGATAATACTTGGCATAGATGCGCGCGCAGCAGCATGACGTGTGATTGACGTGCAACTAGGGGGTGAAGGGGACTTGACATTTAGCTCTACATGTGGAGACGGAAAGTCTGGGGAGTCAAGTCAACCTAATCCCAAATCATATCTAACATCCTATGTTTAAAGAACTATGTTATCCACAAAAGAAGGACTCTCGGACAGAATCTATTCTATACTGACTGTGCGTGCGTGCGTGTACAAGCGTCTAAGTGTCTACACTGAATGCGAGGGGGTAGGAATATTCCATGGTAACAGGGCTATGAATTACTTGCATGAGGACAGAGAAGCCGAGCCTTTGCTCAGTAGCTGGAAGAATGTTTACTTAATTTGCTAGACAGGAATGCATCGGCTAAGGAGTGAAGCAGATAATTCGAAGGCGAAAATACAGTTCTTGGCAGAGAATAGGCTGATGTCAGGCTTCGTGAGCCGCGCAGAGAATGAGACAAAGTTCATGGTCACAGATGCAGGCACAGACTTGAATTTTCAGAGGCAGAAGGCAAGAGGAGTTTGATGATAGAATCAGGGCCTACTTGCCTGGACTGTAAAATGGCATAAGTGAACCATACAAAGCCGGTGGCCTTTCGTACTTAGGAATGGAATATCCGGCCTATTCATGGCGGATCTGACAGAGGACATGTTGACGGTGGACGCACATGTGTTTGCGTCTTCATAACTGGAACTGGAGGGAACATACATGTACTTGTGACATGCACATAGAACCGTTGGGGTCCAAGATAGGGGACATAACTGATCAGAAAAATCCATATTTCCACAGATTACAGAGGTCTCAATGCTGTCACTAGGACAGATGCCCACCCAATACCTAGGGCAGATGAGCTCATTGACAGACTGGCAGCTGCTAAGTTTTTGAGCACATTTGACCTGACAGCAGGCTACTGGCAAATCAGACTAGCTGAGAGTGCAAAGGCCAAAACTGCTTTCTTGACCCCAGGAGGACATTATCAATTTGTGGTAATGCCCTTTGGTTTGAAGAATGCACCTGCCACTTTCCAAAGGTTGGTGAATCAAGTCCTTACTGGGTTGGATGATTATTGTGCAGCTTATCTTGATGATATTGCTGTCTTTAGCTCCACCTGGGAGGATCACCTGGTCCACCTGAGGAATGTTTTAGAGGCCCTGCAAAAGGCAGGCCTCACTATCAAGGCCACTAAGTGCCAGATAGGGCAGAGCAAGGTTGTATACCTGGGCCACCTAGTTGGTGGGGGTCAGGTTCAACCACTGGAGAGCAAGATCCAGACCATAAAGGACTGGGCTCCTCCAACTACCCAGACTCAGGTCAGAGATTTCTTGGGCCTGACTGGGTACTACAGAAAGTTTGTTAAGAACTATGGGTCCATAGTGACACCACTTAATGACTTGACCTCCAAGAAGATGCCAAAGAAAGTTCAGTGGACAGTAAGCTGTCAAAAAGCATTTGATGTCCTGAAGCAGGCCATGTGCAGTGCACCTATTCTGAAAAGTCCAGACTACTCCAAAGAGTTCATTGTCCAGACAGATGCTTCTGAGTTAGGTGTGGGAGCTGTTCTTTCACAACTGAATGTAGATGGTCAAGACCAGCCCATTGCTTTTATAAGTAGAAGGCTGACCCCTAGAGAGAAACGTTGGTCAGCTATTGAGAGGGAGGCCTTTGCTGTGGTTTGGGCCCTGAAGAAGCTGAGGCCATACTTGTTTGGCACTCACTTCAAGATTCAGACAGACCATAAGCCCCTCTTGTGGCTAAATCAGATGAAGGGTGAAAATCCCAAACTTCTTAGGTGGTCCATTTCCCTACAGGGGATGGACTTCACAGTGGAACATAGACCTGGGACTGACCATGCCAATTCAGATGGACTCTCCAGATATTTCCACTTAGAACATGAAGACTCAACTGGTCAAGGTTAGTTTAATGTCCCTAAGTTTGGGGGGGGGGTTGTGTAGGAGAGTAGGGTCTGCTTTCTATGTTCACCCCCACTTTTTGCTTTTGCTTTACTGGTTTTCGACTTAGATGTGGCTGTGGGCCTGCTAATCAGACCCACAGCCCTGCTGTTCTCTCTCTAAATTAATACTATGTACTTTAGGTGCATAACCCATTTGGATAGGATCACCTTATTTGCCCCTGTACAGTATACCCTAGGTACCCAGGGCATAGGTGTACCCTAGGCCTACCAGGGGCTGCAGCATGTATTATGCCACCCCTGGCCTGGCCTTCCATTCTGACACAACTGGCTGATCACTCAGCTGGGGCAAGGTCGTGTAATCACCCCTTGCTTAGGTGTAGTATTCCTATACCTAACTTACATATAGACACGTGTACCTATCAGTCACTCCTATGGCAGGCCTTAACAATCCTGGAGGCAGAGTGCTTGGTAACATGTGAGATGGTGCTCTAGCATGAGCTGAGCCTGTCTGCAGCTTTCGGAACCAAGTCCTTATAGCTGTTCTATGATTATAGCCTACCATATACTCTTAAAGTGCCTTATAATCTTAGACGGTTATGGTAACTATGGTTTGGCTTTATCGAAACATGTTGTGTAAGGTGTCTAACACTGTGGAATAATACCCCCATGCCATTTCTGGACATGAGGATATTATTCCCCCCTTCTAGAGGGAAAGATATGTTAAAATCATACTTCACTGTTAGCCTCTGACCAAAGCCTCAGCATCACAAAATGGATGCTGCTGCCACGACACAAGTCTGACCTCCTGCAGCTGGGAGTGATCCCAGCCAGGGAGGCCTGGACAATAGGTTTCCTGCTTGGGGAGGTGCTAGCACCTCCCCAGACAGCCTTTAGTGTATTGGGGCAGGGTGGGCTGAAAGGAATGAGACATGCCTGGGGCACACAAGGTGTTCCTTGCATAGTCCAGTTCAAACCGGCGCTGGGGCACTCCAGCCCCAGCTCTGGCGCGAAACTGGACAAAGGGAAGTGGGTGTAACCACCCCCTCCCAGGTCCCACCCATAAGGCGTGACCTAGCAGGTATCCCAGCCCCCCAGATTAGTATAAGAGTGGGAGTTGGGCCTCAAGACTTTAGATTATCCTGAACCTGCAACTTGAACAGAAACTCTGGACCTTCGACATTCGACGAAAGAAGAAGACTGAAGAATCTCCCTTGTGGCCAAGGAGTGGCTACCCTGTGCAAACAGGCACCATCAAGAGACTACCCTTTGCTTTGCCCACGTTCTACGAGGAACCGACTGCAGAGCCCGACCAGAGCCTTGACTTCCAGACTTCTCCGACCCTGATCCACATCCACAGCAAAGCTGAGATCCGTGGAGGCGACGAGCGACGTGGGACCGGCTACCTGGGAAAAGTGGCTAGTAACTTAAAGTGCAGCTTCTGAGGCACCCTCGAAGTTGTGCACCGGGGATTGAGAAGCCCCAACCCCAAGCACCATCTGCACCGAAGATCAGCCCCCCACACTCCACGAGTCCTGCGTGGGGCCCTTCTGCATTTTCCTGCTTGCCGCGTCTGTCCGGTTGCTTGCCCGCTGGCTGGTGGCCTTTGTGACGACGCACCCTGAAATCTTCTGCGCTGGTTTGGCTCCTCCAGACTGGCTCCCGCTTCTCTGCAAAGAAGAAGCACCCCAGACCTTCCTGGTCTGCACCAGAAGC
This sequence comes from Triturus cristatus, assembly GCF_964204655.1. NCBI lineage: Eukaryota > Metazoa > Chordata > Amphibia > Caudata > Salamandridae > Triturus > Triturus cristatus. Next base: position 1,234,472,101 of record NC_140582.1, read on the forward strand.
AAGTCCTCCGTTCTTCGTGGGTTCAGCTTGCCAAGGCTTGGTGAGTCCTAGTCCAACTTCGACGCCGCCGACAGCAAGAGCCTTCGTGGGACAGCTCGCCTCCTGGTCATCCTCGACGCTTCCTGGTCCTCCTGGATGCAGCGACAAGCTTCACCTTCACCTGCAATCTTCACGACATCGCCTGGTTCCTTCCTGGTTCCACGTGGTCACTGGCTAGTGACCTTGACTCTGTCCCTTCTGCTTGCAGGTCTCCTCTCTTCTTGATCCCAGCCTTGGGATCCACCGGACACTCTTCACTGACTGCCTGTCAGCATCTTTCTTCAGGCATCCATAGGAGTCGACGACGAAAACCGACGCATCTTCACCCCTATGCACCCGCAGCCTGTGGGCTAGGTAACTTGGGTACTCCGGTGCTCATCAGGATAGTGACTATCCTAGTGTCTAGTTTTCCAGTCTCGACTTCCTAGCTACTCCGGAAGTGTCCTAAATCTATCGTTTTCTAAACTGTACTATTGCTAGTGACTTTTACGCATTACGCGTGAGTGTTTCCACTCTGCACACGAATCCTGTGGGCCTCCCACTTCCTAACTAACGCTAGAGTAGTGTAGCCCCAGCGATTCCCTAGGCCTAGGCCTATTCTATTTCCGTGACAGGGGTCCTTATACCACTTACTTAGTTTATGGTTTGCGTGGCCCCTAGGGCCTAACTGTATTACTTACCTGTGTGACTTAATGTATGCTTAAATAAGACTGTGTTGTACTTACCTCTAATCTCATAAAGAGTGCTGAGGGTTTGACTAGAATAAATACACTATATTTTATATATATATCTGTTGTGGTGTCCTTTCATTTGGTATTCAAGGGATTATATATGGTATCACAGCTGGCTTCACATGCCATTCAGAGTTTAGCCTAAGACTGCTCTTGTCCATGCTACCACTAGGATAGCTGGTCTATAAGGTTGACTTTACAACCAATCACCATAAGGGTATTTGGACTGATATAAGGTGTACACTAGAACTAGTGACATCATACATCAGGCCAACTTCTCACAGCTTGTTTTACTAGTCTATAATCCCTTGAATGATCAAATGAAAGGACAACCACACCAGGTATATATTTAAAATATATGTATCTAAGATAAAACACACCCCTCTATTCTCCTTATGAGACTGGAGTTCGAAGTACTTAATTTACAAGTTAGTAATCAACAGTAATAGCACAAATACATGTTTGGGCCCTAGGGGCGTACCAAACCATATACCAATAAAGTAGTATAAGAACCACAACTGAACTAGAAACAAGGCATCGAGCCTGTAGAATTGCTGGGACCCCAAGGAACCACCCAAGGTAGTGACACAGGGGACCCACGGGAGCCGTGTGCAGTGCGTAAACACAACCGCGGCTTCTCGTTAGCTTCTATGGGCAATGTCGCGTTTGGAAATTTAAAGATTAGGGACACTTAGAATCGAGTCAGGACCAAACCCTTTTGGACTTAAGAAGTTCTAGGGCTAGCACCCACGGGAGCACCGGAGTACTCGTGTTACCTCACCCAGGGAAGCCGGGTGCATAGGTGTCTTTTGGTGTCGGGTCGCGTCGTCGATTGCAATGGAAGCTGGCAAAGAACTGCTGCTGCCGTGAAGAGGAGAAGTGTCCGAAGAGATCCAAGCCTGGATCTAGGATGGAAGGAACCGGATACTAAGTTTGGGGGTTGGAACTACTCTAGGGACCCACCTATGGGAGGGTTTGGAAAGAGGGGTGGTTACACCCATTTCCTTTGTCCAGCTTTGCGCTAGAGCAGGAGTAGGTAGCCCCTGCAACCGGTTTGAACTGGACTATGCACAGGGACACCGAGTGTGCCCCCAGTGCAGGACTTCAAAGCACCAGAGAGTGCTCCCGCCCAGTCCCAATACACATCTGCCTGTCTGGGGGGGTGGTTACACCTCCCTGCGACAGGAAACCTATTGTCCAGGCCTCCCCTGCTGGAGTTTCGGTCAGCAGCAGGAGGTCAGACCCGTGTCTGTGGCAGAGGCATCCATGTTGTGATGCCAGGGCTCAAAGTCCTACTGGGTTAGACCAGTGTGAATATGTCTCTCCCTCTAGAAGGGTGGAATTGCTACCTCTGCCGCCAGAACTGGCGGGGGGGGGGGGTAGTATTCCAAAGCGTTTGACACCAAACACAACATGTTTCCGTGCAGCCATCCCCAAGTTAGCATTAACCGCAAGGTTATAATGCACTTAAGAGTATATGGTCCGGCTGCATCGCAAACCGCATCAGAGGAGGTACTCCGAACTTTCCAGAGGGGCTCTGCTCATGCAGGGGCACCCTCTCACATAAAAACCAAGCACTCTGCCTTCAGGATTGTTAAAGCAGTACAAAAGGAGGTGGTGATGGACGGAGCATCAGAACCAATCAAACACTCACACCCAGTCAACAGATCTGGGTTTGAGCCATCACCATTCTTTAGCCCACTCTGCCACCCCAGTTCAGACATGGCCATATGCAAATCAGTCTGACCCTGTGCCTCATGGTAACAGTCCAGCCCGAACTGCCAAGCCAAGCCATGCCTTCCCTGGACCGGAAACAAGCTTCAGGATTGTTAAGGCCTGCCATAGGAGTGACTTGTAGGTTTTCTATGTGTGTGCAATGGTAGTGATATAGGTAGCCTATATCACTGTAAGGGGTGCAAGCACACCCTTACCCAGGCTGAAGTAGCAGACCTGTGGTGCCATTTTGGAGTGCTTCCCAGGGGTGGCATAATACATGCTTTAGCCCCTGGTAGGCCTCTGAGGTACCTATGCCCTAGGTACATAGTATACCATATACTAGGGGCTTATAAGGCACTCCTGAATCCAACTAGATATGTACCTAATGTACATGCAACCATTTTAGAGAGGAAGCAGCTAGGCTGTGGTCCTGATTTTCAGGGTCACAGCCAGTCTAAGGTCTAAAAACAGTGAAACACCAGCAAAAAGTGGGGGCACCCATGTAAAGCAGATCCTACTCTCCTACACAGGTAAAGCAAAGGATCAGAAAAAACAAACAGATGAAGAAAGTTCAACAAGAGAAACCAGCTCTACACTGTAGGAGAGTAGGGTCTGCTTTCTATGTTCACCCCCACTTTTTGCTTTTGCTTTACTGGTTTTCGACTTAGATGTGGCTGTGGGCCTGCTAATCAGACCCACAGCCCTGCTGTTCTCTCTCTAAATTGATACTATGTACTTTAGGTGCATAACCCATTTGGATAGGATCACCTTATTGGCCCCTGTACAGTGTACCTTAGGTACCCAGGGCGTAGGTGTACCCTAGGCCTACCAGGGGCTGCAGCATGTATTATGCTACCCCTGGCCTGGCCTTCCATTATGACACAACTGGCTGATCACTCAGCTGGGGCAAGGTCGTGTAATCACCCCTTGCTTAGGTGTAGTATTCCTATACCTATCTTACCTATAGACACATGTGTACCTATCAGCCACTCCTATGGCAGGCCTTAACAATCCTGGAGGCAGAGTGCTTGGTAACATGTGAGATGGTGCTCTAGCATGAGCTGAGCCTGTCTGCAGCTTTCGGAACCATGTCCTGATAGCTGTTCTATGATATAGCCTACCATATACTCTTAAAGTGCCTTATAATCTTAAACGGTTATGGTAACTGTGGTTTGGCTTTATCAAAACATGTCGTGTAAGGTGTCTAACACTTTGGAATAATACCCCCAACCCATTTCTGGGGATGAGGATATTATCCCTCCCTTCTAGAGGGAGAAGACATGTTGTAACCTACTTACCCGGTTAAAGTTAACCAGAGCCCCAGCATCACAAAATGGATGCTGCTGCCACGACACAAGTCTGACCTCCTGCTGCAGGGAGTGATCCTGGCAAGGGAGGCTTGGACAATAGGTTTCCTGCCTTGGGAGGTGCGAGCACCACCCCAGACAGGCCTTAGTGTATTGGGGCAGGGAGGGATGAATGAAACGAGACACTGCCTGGGGCACACAAGGTGCTCCATGCATAGTCCAGTTCAAACCGGTGCTGGGGCACTCCAGCCCCAGTCCTGGCGCGAAACTGGACAAAGGGAAGGGGGTGTAACCACCCCCCTCCCAGGTCCCACCCATAAGGCGTGACCTAGCAGGCAACCCAGCCCCCCAGATTTGGATAAGAGTGGTAGCTTGGCCCCAGGAGATTAGATTATCCTGAACCTGCAACTTGAACAGAAACTCTGGACCTTCGACATTCGACGAAAGAAGAAGACTGAAGAATCTCCCTTGTGGCCAAGGAGTGGCTACCCTGTGCAAACAGGCACCATCAAGAGACTACCCTTTGCTTTGCTAAAGTTCTACGAGGGACCGACTGCAGAGCCCGACCAGAGCCTTGACTTCCAGACTTCTCCGACCCTGATCCACATCCACAGCCGAGCTGAGATCCGTGGAGGCAACGAGAGACGTGGGACCGGCTACCTGGGAAAAGTGGCGAGTATCTTCCAGCGCAGCTTCTGAGGCACCCTCGAAGTTGTGCCCTGGGGATTGAGAAGCCCCAACCCCAAGCACCATCTGCACCGAAGATCAGCCCCCCACACTCCACGAGTCCTGCGTGGGGCCCTTCTGCATTTTCCTGCTTGCCGCGTCTGTCCGGTTGCTTGCCCGTTGGCTAGCGGCCTTTGTGACGACACACCTTGAAATCTTCACCGCTGGTTTGGCTCCTCCAGACTGGCTCCCGCTTCCTTGCAAAAGAGAAGCACCCAAGACCTTCCTGGTCTGCACCAGAAGCAAGTCCTCCGTTCTTCGTGGGTTCCGCTTGCCAAGGCTTGGTGAGTCCTAGTTCGACTTCGCCGCCGCCGACAGCATGAGCCTTCGTGGGACAGCTTGCCTCCTGGTCCTGGTCGTCCTCGACGTCTCCTGGTACCCGTGGCTGCAGCGACAAGCTTCACCCTTCACCTGCAATCTTCACGACATCGCCTGGTTCCTTCCTGGTTCCACGTGGTCACTGGCTAGTGGCCTTGACTCTGTCCCTTCTGCTTGCAGGTACCCTTCCTTCTTGATCCCGGCCTTGGGATCCACCGGACACTCTTCACTGACTGCCTGTCAGCAACTTTCCTGCAGGCATCCATAGAACTCCACGACGAAACCCGACGCAAGTTCACACCTATGCACCCGCAGCCCGTGGGCTAGATAACTTGGGTACTTCGGTGCTCACAAGGGTAGTGACTATCCTAGGGTCTAGTTTCCGAGTCTCGACTCTCTAGCTGCTTCAGAAGTGTCCTTAAACTGCTTAATTCAAAACTGTACTATTTCTATCGACTATACGTATTACGCGTGAGTGTTTCCACTCTGCACCTGAATCCCGTGGGCCTCCCACTTCCTAACTGTTGCTAGTGTAGTGTAGCCCCAGCGATTCCCTAGGCCTAGGCCTATCCTATTTCCGTGACAGTGGTCCTTATACCACTTCTTTAGTATATGGTTTGGGTGGCCCCTAGGGCCTAACTGTATTACCTACCTGTGTGACTTAATGTATGCTTAAATAAGACTGTGTTGTACTTACCTCTAATCTCATAAAGAGTGCCGAGGGTTTGACTAGAATAAATACACTTTATTTTATATATATATATATCTGTTGTGGTGTCCTTTCATTTGGTATTCAAGGGATTATATATGGTATCACAGCTGACTTCACATGCCATTCAGAGTTTAGCCTAAGACTGCTCTTGTCCATGCTACCACTAGGATAGCTGGTCTATAAGGTTGACTTTACAACCAATCACCATAAGGGTATTTGGACTGATATAAGGTGTACACTAGAACTAGTGACATCATACATCAGGCCAACTTCTCACATACACGCTCACCCCGAGATAATAAAAGAACAAAATGAAAAAGAACAAAACATCGCTGCCTGCTCTTCGGGGTCATTGTGCGGCATTTATACGGCAGAAACATTTCCAGCGCCATTGTCCGCTGCAGTATGGATGTTTTCCCTTTAATGCCTGAATTCAAAGCCCCATTAAACGAATAAACATTTAAACCGACTCCAGAATATTCTAAAACATACATGCTTCCTTATACAAACTGCTGCAGAGATGCAGACAACCATTAAGGCATTGCCTGCACCAGACCTGTAATGTATATAAAAGAACATGGTACTGGCAGAAAAACTAAACACCGTGATGCCCGGTCTTTATGCATACCCTCTTCTATAGGGTATAAGAAGAGGATGTGACCTAACGGCCAGAGCTGCTGACTTTGTAGCTGTGGAGCCAGATTCGAGCCTCTGCGCCAGCTCAACATCATGTGGTTCGGGCAAATCACTTAATCCTCCCGTGCCTACCAAAAATGAATGTTCTGAACTGGTGCTTATGTGAAGCGCTCCGATACCTTAGGGTCGAGTTCGTGCTGTATAAACCTGCATAAAATTAAGAAGTGAGCTAGCAAACACTCCCCTTTTACTTTAGAGGATCTTCACATCACCTCAGCAACTGAATCTGTACCTAACTCAGCAGCCACACAAAGGGATCCCTTGGGAGTTATCGCCTTTAATGCCCTATCTAAGCTAAAAAGTCTTTTAAGACTTTTGCTGACTGCCAGGGAGCTACGAAGTGCTTGTATACGGTCTGATGGGGCACCCGCGATCAAACACAATTTGTCTAAAATGTAATGTATACATTCATTCCCGTGAACATTATCCTTATTTAATAGGAACTTCAAGGATAACGTATATACATTTGCTTACTCCGATTTGAAATGTTGCAAACAGACTTAAGTTTAGGATTTATACTGTCTGATCAATTTGTATAACAACGCGACAATACAAAAGACAACATAAGTTCGGCAGAAAACTAAACCATGAAGTAACTCGATCTCCGCCGAACACAGAGTACGCTGTGTAGATGAAGTCAAACGCCGTTTGTTATTATCCGATGCTATCTCCCCGGGCCATTGTGGTGTCGCTGCCTATCCGTCGGATTGATCTGGGTTATTACTGTTCGCGCATTTGTCTGCAGGCTACGTGCCACCCGACCTGTGATCTGTCAATCAGTAGCATCCGGCCTAGGTCGCAGGGCCTGTCTTACCACGTATTTCTGACTGGTTGAAGGAGAGGTCCTATCAGGTGATGTGATTTCGTTTTTATATACACATGTATCATTGCTTAAATAAACATCAAGTCTTTCAATATTAACACAAGCATGTCTTTGTCCTTCCCTTCGAGCATAGCCTTTATTACCACCTTTTTGTTTGGCTCCTTCTATTCTTCCACAAGTGCTCGCTTTTTCAGGAAATCTTTTATTTTTTTGTGCAGCCCTCCATGAGAGTGCATGTGTTTTACTGTTGTGTACATTGTATGTTTCTCTCCTCCCTGAACTCTACCCTCTCAAGCGCCGAGTGCTTCTGTGCACCCCCTGCGTCCACATTATTGTTTCGCCCATGAGCATCTATCCACCTCGCCCTTATTAATCTCTCATTTCCCATGAGCTTCTCTGCTGTCTCAGTGTTTTTTTCACAGAACAGTAAAGCTGGGATCGCCATACCCAAAGAGTCTGTAGTACTAAGCAACGGTTTCACAGGGAAACAGAATTGTCCTAATCAGAAAGCTGACCATTATGGCTGTCTGCCACACAGCAGATTTTTTCTACCATGCAACAAAAATACAACTCAATGCACGCAATGATTGTCTTTAAATCCATCATGTTGTCTCTGCTTAGCTGTTGGTGTTATGTTATTGCATTTTGTAAAGCGTGCATGTCCCACAAGGGGCTTCTTGGTGCTGTCTGAAAGGTATCTGACACAGATGAAAGAGAAAAGTCCTATTCAAAGAATATGGGGAGACAGCCAGGTCTTTAGTTGCTTTCTAAAAGTAAACCGATTGGTCTGTGCTCTGAAATGGTCTGTCACTGGAAGTGAATTCCACCATTTATAGGTAGTATGGAGAAATGTCTCGCTCCCACTAGGCCTTATTAATCCTGGGAACCGCTACCACGCATGGGTATATACTACTTGAGCCAATGCAGATCCCTCTGTATTGAGTAGCCAATGGAGATCACGAATGTTCTGAGAGATGGAAATGAATTTTGGGAGAATACTAAACAGAACTCGGGCTGCTACGTTCTGGAGAACTTGTAACTTACTGAGAGCCCAGATAAAGAGCGTTGCAGTGTTTAAGCCTCGATTACCAGAGCAGAGATTATAATTTTCTTTTACTCAAAAGGAAGAATTTTCTTCAAAACCTTCAAGGTAAAGAAATGAGCAGAGGCTACCTTTTTTCGTTTTTGCAGACTGTGACTTGTCTGTTGTCCTGTTCAGCGCCGGGAGACCCTGTTTGGTAGCCGCACACTCTATAAATCTATAATAATAATAATATCTGGTTTGCCTGATTGGTAAATACCAGCTTGGTGTCAAAAGATGCCCTCTAAGTTCCTCACTTTTTGGACTGGCATTGGGAGCGACTCTAAGACCCTGCCTCAGACAGTAACATGATTTCCTTGTAATTCAGTTGATAAGATCACTATGGGGCAGAGGCCCGCGCTCCTCCGAGAACCCAGCTGGCTGGGTAGTAACACTATTAAATAAACAAGGCACCTGTATTTCAGTTTGCAAGGGATGGAACCCTTGCAAGCATCACTGTGTTAGGCAGAAGCAGCCATCTCCTGGTGAAGAAGTTTTCACTTCCACTCACTGCCTGCTCTGGCTCCCTGTAGCCCTTTGCTGATCCCTTTTTAGGTCTCGCCTACGCAGCACGCAGGACCACCATCGTCCTAACCACCACCACAAAACCCACTCAAACCACCACTGTAAGTACTACCACCACTATAACCACCACCGTACCCTATGCATCACCACCCTGCCCTAGCTACCACAGTAATCACTGTAACCTAACCAACGCCCTGCCCTAACCATCAACACCACCCTAACCACACCACATCCATTACCCTACCACTGCCATCCTAGCTACAACCAATCTCACTATCTTATCCACCACGACCCTCTCCATACCACCACCACTTTCCTACTAACCACCAACCCTAACCACAACCACTCTAGCCATCATCACCCCACTCTAACCACCACTCTAACCCCTTTCTATGGAAATAAATGTGAACGTTGAGAAGGAACTTTATGGTAGGATGTTGCTGTAAACCCTAGGGCGAGTGCTCGTTGGGCAGATTCACATTTGTATATACTTCATATTTGTTTTGTACATTTTAATTGCTGTTTAATTGAAATAAGAACGCTGTGTTCATCACTTTGAAGAAGCAAACTGCAAATGCTGCGTAGTCTCTCGCTCTCCTCCCCTCCCCCCTCTCTCGCTCACTCTCCTCCCCTCCCCCTCTCTCGCTCACTCTCCTCCCCCTCTCGCTCACTCTCCTCCCCCTCTCGCTCACTCTCCTCCCCCTCTCGCTCACTCTCCTCCCCCTCTCGCTCACTCTCCTCCCCCTCTCTCGCGCTCTCTCTCCTCCCCCTCTCTCGCTCTCTCTCCTCCCCTCCCCCTATCCCGCTCTCTCCTCCCCTCCCTCTCTCTCCTCCCCTTCCTCTCTCTCCTCCCCTTCCTCTTTCGCTCTCTCCTCCCCTCCCCTCCCTCCCTTTCTTTCTCTTTCTCTCCCCCCCCCCTTAGGTTTTGCTCCTTCCATCTCTCACGTGTCTGCTTTCTCCTCAAGCCTCTTTTCATTTCTCAAACCTCTTGTTCACTTCACAAAACCCCTTTTCACACTTCACTCTTGCCTTGGCCCCCATTCAAACCTTTTTTCTTGACTCTCATCCACTCTTTTTCACCCACCAATCATCTGCTCTTCACCAATTTTTTTTTTCTTTTGTGCCTTCTCAGCTTGTGTACCCTTCCCCCACTCAGGCTTTATTTACACTCCCTTCAGCCCCATCGCGCAGTTCCTGCCTCCAGCCACCCCTTCTCCTTACTTGCTTTTGCTGCTTTCCTGCCTCTTCCTCCTGTGATTACCTGCCTCCCCAACCCTCTACCGTGCTCCTCACCCCCACCAACCCCCCCGGACCTACTTAATGTCTGCCTCTTCGCAAACGCTCCTTGACTGTGCCCAGCACCAGAAACTCTAGTCTTACCATCACCCAGCGATTCACTGGTGCACTTCTTAGATCTTTACAACCCACATCGTCCCCCCCCATCTGCTACTGCGCAGTTCCTAACACCATTTTAGGAGCTTTCACCTGCACCCACTGCCTGTTCTCCTACAGCCTCCCACCCACCCCACGCAAGCAGTAATGCACTTAACACTCCCACCCTACACATGCGCCACACAAGCACCAACAACGCCTTCAATACCCCACCCAACACCTAATGCAACAGCAAATTGCATATCAAAACCCATTTGCATTCATGCTTCTCAACACACAATCGCTCAGCATGCAGGAGACCAAAATATGAGACCTGCTGAGTAGCAGCTCACCGGACATCCTCTTCATCACTAAAACCTGTCTCATCCCCCAGATTGGCTCCCGACATCGCCATGGCAGTTCCAGCGGGCTACAATAGTTCTCTTTAGGACCGCCTTCACGCGTCTGAAAGAGGGCTCTCAATCAACTTCAAGTAATCCATCAAATTCATAATATCCACAGAGAACACCACCCCATTCATGGAACATCTGCACTTCAAGCTGCAAATCTCAGAAACGTTCACCTTGAATGGTACCCTCGCGTACCAACGACCCGGACCGCAAGCCACATTTGCCAACCTCATTACCACACTCGCCATCGACTCCAGAGCCCACATACTGCTCTGCGACCTCAACTCTCATTTGGAAGACAGAAACGACTCCTGCTCTACAGCACTCCTTGAAAGCCTGGGCAACATTGAACTCACCCAGCTCATCTCAGGACCTACGCACACTCCAGGACACACGCTGGACCCCATCTTCAACACCATCAACATCATTAAATACATCTCCACCATGTCAATCGCAAGGACTGACCACTCCATAATCCATTTCCAAAAAACACACACTGCAAGTCAACACTACAATCATTATCAGTATTTCAAACCACAGCTGGGGCAAAATCTCAGAAACGGACCAACCCCCGTCCCCCCCCCCCCCCCCCCACACACACACACACACACACACACACACACACATCAACAAGGACCTTAATAACTTCAACAACTGGATCCAGAACTGCGCGGACTCGCTTGCATCCATCAAACCGAACAAGCAGGTCAGCTGATGCACAGAAAGACATCTGAGACACAAAGCAACACTGTGAACAGCTGGAAAGGAAATGGAAAGCCAACCACTAAACCAGCAGTAGAACCACCTACAACGCTGCACTCAGACGCTATCACCAGCAAACGAGACACCAAGCAAAAAGCGCTAGTAGACCGGAGAAAGCTCCAACAGCTGCAAGAAGATCTTCTTGATCGTCAATGACTTCATCTCACCCTCAGCTTCCCAACAACTCAGACGACCTGTCCATCTTTTCCCATGGCAAAATCACAAACATCTACAGAAACTTTGCGCACCAACCCCACCCTAGAGAACTCCTCTTCAACCTACCCACCACTAACCAAGATTGGCACCTGACCTAATGAGCAACACTCACCAGTGACGACACAGCATCATTCATGCAGGCCATTTACTCTGGGGCACCCACTGATCCATACCTCCACCACCACATATACAATCTGGGAACTTCACCAATCAGCACTACCTGAACTCTTTTTTTTTTATTTATTTTTTATTTTTTATTATAAGTTTTTATACATACATACATTTGTTATCCGGGTTCGCCGCCGTTGGTCTAACATGGTATAAAAATAGTATAGAGTACATTCCGGTCAGGTCCACCATTGCTGGCTATATTTTTATGAAGAAATAGGTCTAAGGTAGGAAAGTACAGGACAGATTGGAATAAGCTGAGGAGGAGGATAGGACAGCGATACAACTGTATATACCCTCTTGGACTGGTCGTAGATTGTTCTGGTCCTCGACAGGTTTCTTGATCAGAGCGGTTTCTTAGGGCAGCTCGTACGGGACCAGGGCTTTGTCCAGAACTTCCCATAGACCTCTGGATGGCCCTTTCCATGGGGGAGTATTGCACCGCCAAGTTATCTGCTCCCCTGAGGTGGATGACCCATTTGAGCCAACCTTTGTAGGTGGTTTTTGAGGTGTCTTTCCAGTTCGTTAGCACCAATTTGACCGCTGCTGTTAAGAGTAGGTCCAATAGTTCTCTCTCTCCCTCTGTGGGGAGGTCGGTTCGAATGAACGCCGTGGTGAGTGTGGCAAAGTTTCTTGTAATCTTGCACTTAAAGACATTGTCTATGAAGTCAAACACCCTATCCCAGAAGTTCTTGAGTGTTGGGCATTGGAAGAAAAGGTGTTCCAGCTCCCCCTTCCCCATGTTGCAGTTCCAGCAAAGTGGGCTATCTCTGAGGCCTAGTGTGTGTAGGCGGGCTGGGGTCCAGAATGTTTTGTGTAGCAACCATAGTTTGGTTTACGCTAGGACTGGGGTGATCTTATTTCGGGTAGCTTAGGCCCACAGCTTTTCCCACTCCTGTTCGTTTAGCGGTGCTGTATAAGTTTATCCCAGTATCCCTTGATTTGTTGTTGAGTTTGGGCTTTAGGGGTCGGAGTATTTTGTATAGATTGATGCTTGGTGGCCTATTGTATTTATGTTTGCTACGTATTGGAAGATCGAGGGCATGGTGTCTGCTATTTTTGATTTTGTTAGGGCCGTCTTTATCTTTAGAAATCTGTACAGGTCTAGGTCTACTAGTTGGTGGGCTTTCCTAGAGCAATGCATGCACAACTTTAACCAAGGGGATGACTACATCAGAATGACAATGGCCCTGTACCTGACCCCCACAGCGTGCATCATGGTAAATGGTTCACTCTCTGACACGTTCAAGCTCCAACAGGGAACCAGACAAGGGTGCCCGCTCTCGCCGTCACTCTTCCTCCTGGCTCTTGAACCCCTAATTCAGGACGTAAAAATGAATGAAAACGTAAAAGGGATCAACTTTAATGGAGTGGTTATAAAACTGGCAGCCTACGCGGACGACCTCCTGATAATGACAGAGCAGCCCAAGGTTTCAATAAAAGCGCTAATGTCCACGATAAAAGAATACTCTGAACTTTCAGGGTACAAGCTTAACAATGAAAAATCAGAGTTTAAGCCATTAAATATCTACTGCTCTAGGGGAGTGTTGGGGGACTCAGGACTGGCCAGGCAGACAAGCCACATCAAATACTTAGGGATATTATTCGGCAGTGACCTGATAACAACGAGAAACTTCTATCGGTAAAGGTAAAGAAACAATTGGAAGCCTGGTTACCTAAATTCATGACATGGTGGGGGCGAATTGAAACATTAAAAATGATGATCACCGATAAATGATCTGTCAGGCATGCTCCCATCTTCCTAACAGAGGACTTCCACCAAAAGATAGATAAAATGTGCACCAAATTCCTTTGGCGCAACAAGAAAGCGAGAATTAGTATAAAAAAACTAAGATTACCAAAAACGCAAGGGGGGGTGAACCTAGCAGATTTCAAGCTCTTCCAACTAGCCTTCCTAGCTAAGCAAGGCATACAGTGGGTAGACCAGACACCAGAATACACACCGGTGTGGATACAGGTGGAAAAAGCCATTCTGAACAACTTGAACCCACTAGCCCTATTAACAACAAACGCATACCCATACGCGAACAACCCAATACTGAGGAATACCAAAATAGCGCTCTTAAAACTTGACAAAAAAATGGAGGTCAGCATCAAAGGCTCCAAATCGGAAGCACTATGGCAGAATAACAATATCAAATACAAGGGGAAAACCCTCCGATTTGACACATGGATAGTAAAGGGCATCTCACACCCATACCAACTAGAAAAAGAAGCAGCACTACCTGAACTCTAATCATCAAAAAAAAACTCACGTTTGCCACTTTCCTGAAGGAATGAAACTTGTAGAAATCAAAACTCTCCTCAAGAAGCCCACAGCCGAATCAACTGAGCAACTTACGACCCATCTACGTGCTCCCATACCCTGCCAGTGTGATTGAGAAGGCCATCGACCAGCAACTCACATCCCACCTCGTGCTCCACCAGGTTCTAGATAACACCCAATCAGGATTCAGAAAGAAACACTGCATGGAAACTGAACTCATCGTGGCCACTGACTACACCAGGACCATCCTGGACCAAGGAGAAACTGCGACACTCATCCTGCTCGACTTCTCAGTGCCCTTCGACAGTCTCCCACAGTACCCTCATGAGACGACTCCTCGAAATTGGCAAATGAGAATCTGGTCCTTCCTGGCAGGAAGAACCCAAAGAGTCAGCCTGCCACCTTTCACATCAGAAACCATGAACCTGATCTGAGGAGTCCAACAGTTCGACCCTCTTCAACATATACATGACACCACTCGCCAACATCATCGCAGCACGAGATCACCATCGGCTCCTACATCGAAAACACCCAACTCATCCTCTCCCTGATGGACAAGACAACTGCTACCAGAACCAACTTCACCATCACCATGCCAAGGTAGCAGACTATGCGATCCAACTACCTGAAGCTCAACTCTGCCAAGACAAAATTACTGGTCTTTGGAAACGAGACCTTCTCATGGAACTACACCTGTTGGCCATCTCTGATAGGGCTAATACCCATACTCGCCAACCGCACAAGAAATTTAGGGATCATCCGAGACAACCAGCTCAAGAGGACGGCACAAGTAAATGTAGTGAGAACCTCCAGCTTCCATAGCCTTTGCATGCTGCAAAACATCATCCAATGGCTTCCATAGAACAGCAGACGCCCCCCCCCCCCCGGGATGTGGTAAAGGGGGGCGAGATCTTCTCACTTCCAGTAAGACTCTGTCTGTGCCCTTTGCCAATGCTCAGGAGGTTGGTGTAGGAGAGTAGGGTCTGCAATCCTATGATCACCCCGATTTTTTGCTTTTGCTTCATTGGTTTACGACTTTCCCCGGCTGTGGGCCTGCCAATCAGACCCACAGCCTAGCTGTTCTCTCTCGAAATTAACACATATGTACGTTAGGTGCATCCACTAATTGGAACTGGGCCGCCTTGTCAGTCCCTGTCTCAGCATACCACAGGTATCCAGGGCATCGGTGTACCCAGGGCCTACCAGGGGCTGCAGCATGTATTATGCCACCCCTGGAATGGCCGCCCAAATCTGACACAACTGGCTGCACGACAGCTGGGGCCACGTGGTGTAATCACCCGTTGCTGTAGGTGTAGTATTCCTACACCTAACCCTAAAATGGACACATGGATTCCTATCAGTCACTCCTATGGCAGGCCTTATCAATCCTGAAGGCAGAGTGCGGGGAGTCATGTGGGATGGTGCTCTGGCGCGAGCCGAGCCCGTCGACGGCTTGCGGAACCAAGTCCTTATAGCCGTTCCATGGTGACGCGGGCCAACTATTTGCTAACTTTGGCATCGCATCACCTACACATGTCGAGTAAGGTGTCATACGAATTGGAATACG
The DNA here is from genome assembly GCF_964204655.1 of Triturus cristatus. NCBI lineage: Eukaryota > Metazoa > Chordata > Amphibia > Caudata > Salamandridae > Triturus > Triturus cristatus. Next base: position 1,234,487,556 of record NC_140582.1, read on the forward strand.
AACCCCTCGCTAGTTCTGGCGACGGGGTTAGCATTCCCCCCTTCTAGAGGGACACGACATGGAAGTAACCCTGAACCCCGGTTAAAGTTGACTCAAGCCTCAGCATCACAAAATGGATGCTGCCACCAGACACAAGTCTGACCTCCTGCTGCTGGGGGACCTTCCAGCGAAGGGAGTTTGGACAAAGGGTTTCCTGTCGAGGGCGGTGTTAGCACCATCCCAGACAGGGTTTGTGTATTCCAGGTACGCAGGGCTGAAAGGAAGGTGATTGCAAGTGGCACCCCGGTGCTCACTGTGCATAGCCCGGCTCAGACCAGTTTCGGGGGCACACCAGCCCCTGAGCTGGCGCGAAGCCGGACAAAGGATAGGGGTGTAACCACCCCCCTCCTGGCTCCACCCATAGGTAGAACCTAGTCACGGGCCAACCCCTTTTTCTTAGAATAAAGGTAGGAGCGAGTCCCCTTCCCAAATTGGATAATCAGATAATCGGATACCTCCGAATCACGAACCACTTTCCACGAAAGGAACTCTTGACTATTTCTGAAGACTCTCCCTTGTGGCTAAGGAGTAGCCACCCTGCACCAGCAGGCACCAACTAAGCGCTTGCGGTTTGCTGTAAGTCTCTCCTACGGATCAAGACTGCCCAGCTCGACGAGACCCGAGTTCCCTGCCATCTCTGACCTTTTACCTCCCTCATCAGCTCAGCTGAGAGTCGTAGGTGTGACGAGACCTGCGGGACCGGCTATCTTCAGGACCTGCACGACGCTTATCTAGCACGCCCACCGAGGGACCCTCGAGTGAGTGCACCTAGGGTTCGAGAAGCCCTAACCCTGAGCAGCTCCAGCATCGAAGTCTGTCTCCCCAGCATCCACGAGATCTGCGTGGGGGCCCTTCCGCTTCTTGCTGTTCCCCGCGTTGTCCGACCACTTGCCGACCGGCTTGTGGCCCTCTTCACGACGCTCCAAGATTATTTCGCATCCCCGGTCTGGTTGCTCCAGACTGGCACTTGCTCCCCTTCAACAGAGGAGTACCCCGGACCCTCCTGGTCCACTCCCGACGCCATCTTGACTCCCCCGCTTGGGTTGCCACTGCCAAGATCCGCTGCCCCTTCCTGGGCCCAGCATCATCGACAGCAGACACCTTCGTGGGACAGCTCGCCCTCCATCCTGGTCGCCGCCGCGCCTCCTGGTCCGAGGAACAGCCGAGTCCGACGTCACCCACTCACCTGGTCGAGGTGACTTCAGCCGGTACCCTCCTGGTACCCACACGATCGCTGGCTAGCGGTTGAGAACTGAGTCCCCTCTGCTTTCAGGTTTCCTTCATCACCGATCCAGGCTTGGATCGCCCTGAACATCGTCACTGGTCGCCTGCCAGCAACTTCTTCTTTCAGGCTCCTGAGACTACACGAGGACTCCCGACATCTTGACGAACTTCACGCAGCCGCAGCCTCCGGGCTAGGTAACTCGAGCATCTCGGTGCTCCATCGCAGGTTCGCTCTACAAGTGTCCAGTTCCTTTTTCGTTTAGTCCCACTGATCGGATCACTCCGGAATCAGTACCTCCAGACTCTAACCATTCGCATTTCACTGTTAGTGTAGATGGTTTCTCGTGCCCCTCGGGCATTTGTGTAAATTGTGCGACTGAAGTATTTTCCTAAGAGTTTTGTAGTGTGCTTAGCTCCCTGACTCATAAAGAGCCAGGGTAGTCTTGTTATAAATAAATATCCTTTTATTTTCATAACAACTTGTGTGGTGTCCTTTCACTTGGTGTTCAAGGGGTATATGTGATGGTAAACAGCTGGCTTAACACGCCCTCTAGAGTTTAGCCTAAGACTGCTCGTATCCATGCTACTAGGATAGCTGGTCTAAAAGGTTGACTTACAACCAATCATCAATAAGGGTCGTTTGGAATGATACACAGTGATCACTAGAATAGTGAGCACTACATATCAGGCCAACTTCTCACAGTTGGTATGTCTCTTTGGCACATGGACACAAGGCGATTTCCAGTGAGATGCTAAGCCCATGCAGGTGCTGATTGTCTGCCATTTGCATCTCATTTGTTGGGTTGTGCCAAAATGGAAACCCTCTCATGAGCAGAGCTGGGTGCTAGTCAGACAAGCTGTACTGCAGCAGTCTCTCAGGTCCCTCTTCTGATGAACCCACAGTTTCATTGGCCTGTCTCCTAAGGCTGTGCCCCTTTGATGGGCTGACAATGGTCTGCCAAACAATATGCAGACTGTATCCGATCCCATGAATTCTAGTGATGCTGACAGAATGTACCAGACTCTCACCTACCCAACTCTGTTGAAAGGGAACCCATCCCTTGATTGCCCAGTAGTGAGACGAGACTAGCTGTTTACTTCATAGAGTTGATGGTATGTGAGAGGATACACGGAACCTGTGATTAACGACAAAACATGTTCTTCTCATATCACTTGAATTACCCATATAATAAATGGAGATATTTACAAATATGCTTTATTCAGCCATGCAAGGCGAATACTGATTGAAGTTTCTTTTTTATCGGGCACCCGGGTGGTGAAAGGCTACGAGGGAGTCAGTCAAAGGAGCGCTGTCCCATTTGTTCTCCTCTGCTCCTGATGTTAATTTTGTGGTGTGAATAGCTGGAGAAGTATCTTCATAGTAAGTGTGTAATTCAATTAAAAAGACACAAATTTACAAACGTGGAAATACACAGAATGGCCCACTCAATCCACATGCAAATGTATGTAGATGTCCGAAACTTACCCCAATGACTTTGCGCATTGGCAGCAAATGGAGTTTTTTGGGGAGCAGTGCTACCAACCTGGAGACCTCTTCTGTTGAATGTTTGTCGCAGGTCGTGGTCTATCTGGTCTAGACTCTAGGCCATATTTATTTTCAAGTAACGAACCCTAGAAATATTGTTGAAACCGCTTTTTACCTCGTGCACTTGTGGATGGAGAAAGTGCCATGGCTTGACATTGTGGGCTTTTCATGGACTGAGCTGCATTTGGCAGAGGGCTCATGTATAGATAAGTCTGTTTAGTCCTTCATTTGTGATGCCTGGTTACATTTTCCACTGTATTTAAAGGTGCTGATGTTTGAATATGTTGTTGAATGTCGTCTACCTCTGTGTGTGACTGTATGATGTTTAATCACAGACATCTTATTTCATTCTTTTCCTTGCATATTTAAGTGCCTTGTTCAGGTTTACATTTAAGTTTTTTGTATAATTTGACCTAACTCGGTGTAGCGTGCTAGCCACGTGGATAGCATTTGAGTGCATCAAATAGAGGTGTTGTGCCTATACATAATGCTACCCTAAAATGGCTTCTGCAGTGCAGTTAATGTTTCCTTCCACATGTGCTGGTTTAGGTTCTTGTTTTTACAGGCTTTGAAATGTACTAATCCCTAGTGCAGCGCAGTGTATTGAGCGATCTTTCCTTTTGTTTTCTAGGTTCATCTTGGCGGACGTGAGCTCACGCCACCAGTCCCCTTCCGGCTGACGTCTGGTTCTGGGCCTGTTTACCTTAGTGGCCAGCACTTTACGGGTAAATTCACTATTCCATGCTTTCTAGTAACTTATGTGAATGTCATGTCTTCATTGACTATTTTATCTTTGTCTATTAAAGTCTGAGCTGTTTGTTTTCTAACGATGTAAAGCAGTGGTTCCTAAGCTTTTCACTCCTGAGGACCCCCATTGTGTCACTACTGGAATCCAGGGACCCCCAAGCAATTTGTATGATTTAAATCTCAAACATTAAAACTGAAATTCGAAGTAAAAAAAAACCACGTGTGCACATCAAACAAAGACTAGACTTTAATTACTGAAGATTTTAGTATTTTTATATTTAAAATATTTGCAAAAATTGAAAAATCCTAATGGGAAGGTTGATGCTGTATCTCGCAACAAACGTTTCATTGTATGGTTTTATTTCACAGCCTGAGGCTTCTGCTCCTTCCACGGCTGGACTGGAAACCTCAAGCTGCTCTGGCAAATGTTATCAGACCAGCCCTCGTACAGTGCACACCAAGTGCAGCGAGTGAGCCTGACCACTATAAAGGGGGCTTTGGGGAGCTCTCCCCCAAGAAAAGTTGGGGGAAAATGGTGCATTTTATAACACATTTGTCATTCTAAATTAAATTGTATTAGCTTTTAAAGCATAGTAAACAATGACCTTACTATGCACCAGGATACAACAATATTTTTGTCAATCTTCAATGATTGACAATCTTCAATGATTCCCTCACTACTACCCTCCAACAATGCCTCTCATCTCTCCATAGCCCAACTGTCACTTGTATTTAATTTATTTTATAGCACCTCTCATAACCCTGTAGGGTGTCGGAGCACTTTACATCACACACAGAGAGAGACAGTGAATCGTTTGTGTGTAAATCAGTGAATAGAAAGTGTTACATAAGGCAAAGGGGACTACAAGGTGTAGGATTCACATGTCATCCATACTGGTAGTCATTTTTTAAGAGTGCTTGGTCTGGAAAAAGCACAAACTCAGGATTCAGGACATAACACAGGGGTTAGCGTTGACTTTAATAGGCTTTATTTCTATCCAAACATACCTTTTTAGCAGCATTGGGATAATAAAAGACTGGGAAATAGCATAACTTACTAACTTGTAACCTGCAGTTTGCATGCAGCTCTTTGATGACAGTTCACACTGTGCTAGACTACGATTGGAACTTGTGAACTTCACAATAACAAAAGAATCTTTGTGGCATAAGCAGGAACCCACTGAGTTATGCACAAAACAAAATACTGTTTTTTAAAAAAAATGCCTGGTAGACATTCTTTGCAGCAGGCATATTAACCACCAGCGCTTCCTAAGATGAGTCAAAGCTGCCACTGGACAAAACCCCCATCTCTACAGCAGGTACATTAATCACCGGCGTTATCTTGACACTTTTATTGCTGCCTAAAAACTGCTGATTGTATAAGGAACTTTGTAGTGTTTTTAAAACTGCTGCCTGCGGACCCCCTAGGAATGTGTCATGGACCCCTGGGTTCCTTAATTACTTAGAAAGAAATGTAATTGAAATGCGGTTCCTTGAAACAGGCAAAATATGGACCTCGCAATCAGTTGAAGCGTTAGCCAAAGAAACAATAAAACTGAGGCTGTAAATTGTATTGAAATGCTTGGCCCAGAGGCAACCATCATCCTGGGTGTTTAAATACTGGTGTGCAGCGTTCAAGTAATGAAACCACCATAGATAGGATATGTGGCTCTCTACTCAACCCTGTCAGACGAGGACAAAGCCGAGTATAATCTTTAAATGTGGGATGAACTTGACTGGCTTGTGAAACACTCGCTTGAAGATGCAATATAAGGAGAATTCAGCTCTTTGTTGTGGATGGGCTGGTCTGCAGATGTTTTTATTTATTTTTAATTGACCAATGACCTCGTAGTGTTTCACACTTCACTACAGTGCTGGTCTAGCTCCAGGTCTGACACAATTGCTATTGTTCCTCTCTCGTGGAATCATATCCCAGCCTGCTCAAACATCCATGGTTTGCAAAGCACATGAAGGCTCTTATCAGTTGTTCTTTTGAAAAACCCTGGCTTGTTGCAAACCGCATTTGCTGTGAAACTACACGGTCCTACTTGCAATTATTATTAATAACATTTTGCTTGACTGTTTTCCAAACCTATGCTTAAGGATTTTTAGAGATCCGAAGAAGTTTTTGAGCCTGTTAAAGCCAAGTCCTCGGTATGTAAAATTTCTAGCTATCTCAAAAGCAACTGTCAAAGAATCCAAGAAGTCTGCCTCATGCCCCCCGAGGCATTTCAGCTCGTGCCACGGTGCAAGTGAGTTAGCTGGCTTCCCTTGTAGCCGTGTAAGGGCCACCTTCGACTTCTGCTGCCATCAGGTACGCCTGGGTCTGACCGTTTGTTCATTAAAGGTATTTCTGTAGAACTGACGTTGCACAAGAGCAGCGCATCACTTTACAAGTAATAGTTAAAAAGAACAGTAATCTTGGCTCATTATAGTTGGCAGGAGCATCTATAATAAATGTATATTTGGCAGTGTCTACACAGCTAGTTTTAATTTGAAAAGGTGGATTTTTTAGGGATGTTTGGAATGGATGTAGATTATGGGTCCGTTTTAGGTTCTCTGGGAGTTGGTGCTAAATTCTTAAAGCTTGACATTCAAACTCATTTAGCTCTTTGTCTTTTTGGGATCTCCTGCAGGTGTGGTGCTTTCCTTCTAGTGTTCACCTCCTGAGGTGCGTAGGTCGTACTTTAGGTATCTGGAGAATCTTTGTAATCTGAATTTACTGCACCTCTGAGAAGGCCAATTACTGTATGTGGAAGGGCTTTGAACAGAGCCAAAATGGGTTTTGGTGGACCTTGGAGTAGAATCCTACCCCACCAGAGTGAGAGACTGGATTGGGCACCAGGGCTCTGAAGTCAGTTTTAGTTTCTTTAGTAGGAATATTTGGAAAGAGGTAGCTTAGGCAAGTTTCTGAATGTTGGGTACCTTAATGAGATCTTGGTTAATAGTGATTATACGGGATGTGGCAGATGGGACCACTCTGGGAGTGATGTTGAGGTGAGTGTTGAAGGAGCAATTCATAGACTGGCAAGGGTATTTCCAAAGAGTAGATTCGTTGCATTTGTGTTTTTACTAGATTTACTTTTAGGAAGAAGGACTTCTCCAGGTCATGGTTTCAAAGAAGTATTTTAAGTACATAGGTTTATTACTGTAAGACAGAATAATGTGCCCAACTGTTTGTTTTTAGGGTCTCCACAGCATTAAACCAGCTTTCAGTGGCGTAGGAAACTCCCCACTTTTGCAACTTAAGCGGGAGCTGTGCTAGATTGATGAACTGGGTCCCACTAAAACATGAATTTGTTATTTATGGACTTCTTCTGTACGCACAATTTGACATAGGGCTGTGGGGCATGGCTGATATGAAAATTTTACGAAATAAAAATAGAAAAATGATGAACTAGGGATAAATAACGTTCTTACAAATAGAAAAAGGGAGCATGTGAGAAAAGCAACTAAGAGAATATAAGCATGAGAAATAAAGATAGATGGGTTAAGAGTAAAGAACAGGAGGAGTTGGGGAAAGTGATAGGAAAGTAGACGGAAAAGGTGTACGGTAGGATGGAAGAGTGAAAGGGAGGAATGTTGAAAGAAAGAGTTCATGTAAGGATGTAATGGTGAAATGAAGAATAGATTAAGACGTGAAAGAATGCATCAAAGAGTGAAACGATCAATCGGTGGAAAGGTTCATAGAGCAAGCATAGACGAATAGACAGATGGCTGAAAGGATGGAAGAAGGAAGAGTGAATGAATGTACAGATGGAAAAACAATGGATGTTTGATCAGAAAAATGGATAGATAGATGAGGTAAAGGAGAGGTGGACATATGAATGAAAATGAAAGGATGAATGCATATATAGATGGAAGGAGGGTGAAAGGCTGAGGTCTGCTGTTCTAAGGTAGGTTATAATTGCTCATTTCACATGTTCACTTGAGTAGAGGTATTGTTCAAGTGGGGCTGGGGGGTATTCCTTTTCCAACTTTGCTATTAATGCGCTAAAGAATTCACCGGCTGAGTGTGGCATGGACCTATCTGGTGATAAATGCAATGCTTTTGCTCACTGTTTTGTAAATACATTTGCTACGATTTTTCGACCTTGAAAGACCATCTGAAGGAAGAGCAGTTCTCAAGTGACTTCTTGGTTGGCTTTTCCCACCTTGAATCTTTGTCTTCCGGTCCCTTTCTGCTATTGACACTTCTCAGTTCATTGTAGATTCCAACCTTCCATGGCCTCTTCATGGGATCAGCCTCATGCAAAACTTTATAAAAAAAACCTCCTAGTAACAGATGCGGCTGTTCTGAGAGTGATTGTAAACCCTTCCTTATCAACAACTGTTTTCAATGGTTGCACACCTGTTTTTATTTTTTTTTAAGTACTTTTCGCACCGCAAAACTTTATCCTGTAGTAACTGCCTTATTTGGCTAAACTACTGAAGTGTGCTGTCTTTCTTTAGTTATACAATTTTTGGACTAAACATTCCATTCTTCACCGCTCACAAATTGCACTGGGATAGGCGTGTTGTCAACACTAGACCTCTAGGCAGCATTTGACATGAAGAAACGTTATAGCAGGGGTCTCTAACTATACCTGTAGTAAGAGTTGCTTCTGCTCAGGGAAAGTCCCCCCGAAGTCACTGATAAGTTTGGTCACTGTAGAATAGTGGCCGCATATGTCCACATTTCACTCCAAGCACCCTTAGCTGGATTGTCACTAGTGGCCATCCAAGCATTTCAAGTGAGGTTACCAGAAGAAATGCCAGGAAATAGCTTATCAATATGTCTATTACATGCTTGTACTCCGGTATTTATCAGTGTTGGCAGGTCATGCACATGTTGGTATTTTATATATTGATTGGTCTTCTCCCATTACTGGATTCGTCCGATATCAAATTTTAAGCGCCCTGAATTGAGCTGGGGCATGCTCTCGCGTTTTCCTTATTTGTAACAGAGAGGAGTGCCCAGACCGATCTGGGAGTTCTTGCTAAAGCTGCTTTTCTCCTAGTCACAAAATGCCCTTGGAAGAATGCCTACATTTGGGGCAGCAAGATTACTGTGTATCCCACTTCTCCTCCACCTCTCTGGCAGTGACCTCCGTAAACTACCAGGATAGCTGAAACTCCACTTCCGTATGTGCAGGTGGTGTTTCTTGACCCTTGCAATCCGGCTGCTGGGCTTATGACCCAAAGGGTCGCTGGGGCATAGCCAGCCCACGAGTGATAAGTTGTTCTCCAGCTTGGCCAAATTGCTGCCATTGTAATCCAAGCCTGGGTGTTTAGGGTCTGAGTCGGGCACAGGCCTTTCCATTGTGAGTGGTGGGGTTGGCACCTTGTTACTGCCAGGAAGTTAATGAGGTCCTCTAGTTGACCAGCGAGGGCTACAACAGGTGCAAGTTGCTTGCTAGTACCTTACTCTCAAGTGCAGGTGGGACCTTGCGTTCAACTGCTACAGGGTTCTAGGAGCAGCAGCAGCAGCAGCAGTCCTCACCATAGCAGGCCCAGTGTGCATCAAACACACCAAAGGTGATGGGAGGAATATTTTCAATTTGTCTAACCACTGACAATTGTTCGGGGTAGCATTCCAACCTATCACTCTTTTGCTCACCATGCCACCTCAGATTAGACCCTGGTATATGCCAATCAGTCTTGCTCCTGGTGCAGTAGGAACAGTCCTGCCCTCTCTGAATGACGGCTTTCCGGCCGGGACGGAGTCGGCTATGCGACACACCTCCCCCGACGCACCCGCAGCGTGGTTGGAATCCCGCAGCGCCTCCCCCAGTCCCCCGTACTCATCGCCCAGGTTTACATATATATACACATACACGGCCCCAGATTCCATCCCGACCGAACAGCCACAAGCAAGTCTCTCCGAAACTCTTTAAAGCATTTAATTCTGTCATCCCGGATTGTGTTCTCTCGTAGACACTCTCTCCTGACTCTTGGCCTTTTGCTCAAAATATCTGACCAGCTATTCCAAACAGACAAACACTGTTGTCCTGGTACGACTAAGGCTTATTATTTATTCATCTGCTAGAAAAAGCCTAATGCTTAGAGATAGCACAGTGAGGGTGTGAGGGCTATGCATTGTGATGTTACCCTGTTTTCACTGGTATTAAAAAGCTTAGGTGCTTTTTATTATCTTCTGTGCTGTTAGCAATATTATGTGCACTAGATCCTTGCATTTTAAAATAACAATCTTAAAATAAATATGTTGAAATGCAAATTCCGTTACTAGGCTTCACGAGTGTGTAAATCATTAATGAGCGATTGTTGTGATTACCACTGCTCTTTGTTAGTAACCCAAAAGCACTGTCACCACCTTATTTATATATTGGGAGGGGTTCTGCGGGACTTCAGTGACCCGTCTTTCACATTCACTTGTCACCCATGGGTGTAAAAAAAAAAAAAAAAAAAGAACCTTGTGAAGCTGAGCCAGAGACTTAGGGGTTTATTTATGAGAGCCCTACGTCACTTTTGTACCACCTAAAGTGGCTCATGCGAGACGCAGGGCTCTCATTTTGATTTATAAAGCCACGCAAAGCCACCCTGCGTGGCATTAGGTGGCCTCATAAATCATGAGTAAGGTGACTCCGTGCAATTCGCTGCGTCGCCTTAGTCTGCGCCCAGGAGGCATTCCATGGGCATTGCAGTGGGTTTTCCCATGCAACACCATGGAATATGACGCTGCCCCAAAATTACAAAGATAAGAAACCCTGAGGAAGAGCTAAATCCGTACGCCTTCCGAGGTGAGGCATAATGAGAATAAATGTCTATTACTCCTCGTTTTTTCCACTTTCCATTCTGAAGCACACATGGAAAGAGGAAAACTCCTCTTAGGATTGTTTTTGTGCAGGAAGGTGTCCCATCTTACACAAAAATAATCCTACTTGCAATGAAGGCACCCTTGCACCATGGTGCAAGGCGGCCTAAGTTGGCACTAGGCTGGCACTGGCGGCAGTGCAGGGGGAAAGGACAGGAGTGCACTGCATTGCTTAAATACGGTGCATTCCTACCCTTTCACATTGGCGTAGGACAGCGCAGCAAGGGGCCTTGCAACTTCTTTGTGCCTTTTATAATGTAATCCAGGATTTTTATGTCCATGAGTTGCATCGTGTACGAATGGCATCAGCATGGGTTGACTTTGTTTTGCAAATATTGACCAATATTCTTGTTAGTTATTTAGACAAACCCTTTCAAAGTCCAGCACGTAGGCGCTGCTTCAGCCGGTGATGCATCAAAGCTACTCTTTTTATAACTGCATCCATTGAAGAGTTCATGTGTTTTCCCTCTTGAAAAAGGCAAATTCTTTGTATTTTTAAAGCTGAATTATAGAATGTACTCATTTGCCACTAGACATTTTATATATAATTTGCTGGGTCTGGGTGAGCAAGTGGATTAAGTCCAAACTTTCATTGTAAGTTATGCCAGTGATGATGTTTAACATAATCTCCTGTGATGTGCTAATTACTGATGTGGGATTACAAGTGGTGACTGACCTATGTTATTTTCTACCTAGAGCAAAATGATTTCAAGTCTGAAGAGGAAAACAATAGCTCTCCCATCAAGAGACCATTCAAGCATGAAACCTCAAAGACCTCGGTGCATCCAATAAAGGTAAATCTCTGTTTACAAGATGGATATTATGGGTCAGTCTTAGATGTATTGCTCAATTTACAAGATTGAATAGTTGGTTTCATTTCGAAGTGCATAATTTGATAACTGAAACCTGTCCAAACGTTGTAGAGAACAGTACATTTCTGTTTTCAGAGGCTCATGGTAAATTCTTGATCCTTGAATAATACCATCAAGGGTGGATTTGATCGAAAAATCCCTTCACAGGGGCTGCTCTAAGATATCTGGCCGGCTACTTGGCAAAAGCTGAGCTATGACCAAAGCAAACCTTACAAGAATGTGAAGCAGGCCTGGAAGGGGTGTAGGAGGATTGAAGAATTCCCCTGTGCATCTTCTGCTTCTCTTGCAAACTTTTCACCACTTTGTAGAGCATTTATGCAACTTATATTTCATGCTGGCATACATCATTAGTTTCTTCAATGCCTATGCCCCCACAGATTCTAAAGCTGAATCCACTTTTGGGATTATTTCTTTCAAACACTGAACCTCTGACCAAAGATCTCTTGGTGGGACAAACCAAAAACTGTCCTGTAGAAATGCTTTTCAAGTTTTCTTTCTTGAAAGGAGCCAACACTTTTCTTTCAGATATGATAAATCTGACACACAATTGTGATGTATGCGTAAAAAACTCCAGTCTCTGGCATAGTATTGGAAACTCAACCAACCAGAAACCTCTTTCGACACATTAACTCATCCACTAATTCACATAAAAGAAATTCCTAGACCACTCATAAACTCTGACTGACAGTACCTCCAAAAGGTCTGGGCTGTAATTTCTTGAGCTGTTGAGAATCTTATTTGCTGCGGAATCTTCCACTTCCGACACGTCACATCACTTCCTCCTGACACGTCTTAAGGTACATGCAGTATTTTTGTTGGCTGTGTCATACGCGCATTCGCTGCTTGCATTTATATTGTCTAGCTTGGCCATCTGCTTCAGCTCTTTAAGTGCCTTCTTATTGCTACAATACACCTGGTTAATTTTACTTTATACTATACAGTGGCTGCTATTTTTGCTACTCCTGATATCCAAGGTACTTTGACGTTTTATTACCTTTTTATGACCTGAGATCTCCTTTTCTGCATCAGCAGTTTTATGCATCCTCCCCTGTACATGTATGCAGTTCCGGTGCTCTGCACTCCTAACATTTGTTTGTACGTGATATTTATATTTCACAAACATAGCCGAAAGGCATCGGAGCGCTGTACATGGTCAAAGGCAAAGATGGCGTATGAAAGGAGGCATTATGGTGCAGTGTTCGTTAAATAGGTGAGTTTTCAGACCTTGCCAAAATTAGAGATGGCTAGTGGCAGGCATGATGAATACAGATTTTATTCCAGGTACTGGGTACATAGATGAAAAAGGCTGTTACCTTATATTTTATCTTTTTTTCTCCATCCTCATGGTGTCCTGGCTGCATTTGTGCCAAGCCTCACTGGAGATGGTGAGCTTCTCAGCCAGGTAGGCAGGGAGCTGGTCATGATGGCTTTGTAAATGCTGCAGCTTGTTGTAACAATGGGAAGGCCGGCAGGTGGAGCCAGTGGAGATCCATCATAGTTGGGGTGCTGTGGTCATATTTCTCCAGACCCTCAATGAGGCATGTTGTACCAAGTAGGAGGGAAAGGGAAGGATAGTGTGGAGTCTGGTTGCCTGCAGAGTGTGGGTTTGCCATCATCTAGATGTGGAAGTACAATGGCTTGATGGGCAGTTCTGAAGCCTTATTCTGCGAGGAATGGTTTATCTTTCTTAAGTAGAGGGATCTGGTGCCAGTCCCTCTTGTTTTTTTCTGAAGTGTTTCTTAAGCACTTGGTGTTGTGGTCCGAATCCATCAGGGTTCATGTTGTTGAGCCATCTTTGGCTAGTTTTTACTAGTTCTCTGACTAATTGAAGGTATTCTTTTTTTGGGTGTTGGTGTTGATCTTCTGGTAGGTGCTGGATAGTCTCGTCTGGTTGAGCTGCAGCCTGTGAGGCTTTGGATGTCTCGAGAGATGAGACTTACAAATATAGCTGTGTGTCATCCGGCTATTGGTGAATTTCAATCTGTGAGCTGAGCCCCAAAAACCAACTTCAGAGAGCAGGCTGCAGACGTACACCGTCCTATCACTGACTCTATGAATAGGGGCATCAAGCACATAATGGCCTAGTTCCTGAAGCTTTATTTTTAAGTCTACCTATTGGCAATGATTGCATTAACACTTTTTGAAAGTGTTGTGCTGTACACATTTGACATCAGTAGATATGAGATCTTTTTTTGGCGACATTCACTGGAGTCCAAGTCTGGTAGTCACAGAGATACCTGGTGGGGTCAGTTAGTGATTAGGGAGCCAGTTCCCCCGAAATGTCCCCTAGGTGGTGATAAAGGGGGATGTATGCTTCACACTCTACCATAGCTGTTTTCGAGTTGTGTGGAAACTCAATTTTATACCTGGGAGCTTGATAGTCATTGGTCTATTGATCAGTGCCAGGGACTCCTGACTGTGACGATTATCTATGCAACCACAAGGACTAGGAAGATAACGTTCTGGAATCTGGGAGCCCTCCTCCAGCTCATGTCACTGGACCCTGAAGTAGGGGTGGATTTGAGATTTGTCAAGACTCCCAGGAATGGCATAAGTGGTGCAGACATCCCAGGCCACAGGGAAAGTATATGATGGAGCAGATGTACTTTCCTTGATAGTTAATGACAATGCCAACTCTCGCCAACCCTGATTTTTCCCTGCTTGATGTTGCTTTTTTTGGAAGGCTGTTAAACACAATGTAGTACATGCAAAATAGTGCCTCGCAAATAGCGAGTCGCAAAAGACTCGCAATTTGCGCGGCGCTATTTTTCGTGCCGTACATCTGGCCTCTACTCTCCTAACCTATCGATCTCATTGCTCTGCCAGATGAGTAGGCTGGTTGTCTGCTACAGCGCTTTCCATCCATGGAGTGTGGAGGTGACTTTGCCAATATTTTAATTTTTCCCCCGGCATATCTCCCTGTTGCATCTCCGTCATGTATGAGAAGTGTACAAATCCTTTCCTCTCCTTGAGGACCCGTTTACCATATTATCGTATTGCCCAGGCCACGCCTTTGTTAATTCCTCTAAAAGTATGGTGTAGACACAGAGCTAATTTGTGTACTTCTCACTTGGCTAGTGGCATTTTTAGGTCTGGCTTGACATCCCAGCCAAAAGAGTGATTGTATTGCGCTCCAGTTGGCTGGTGGAGGGTTTTTCCTCCCTTAAGATGGCCGCCAAATTGAAACCTGATGATATGGCAGCATGAAAGCGGAACACTCCATGCTGTTTAGCTATTGGCTACAACTGCACTATTGTTGGGTTCCCCTTACTAAAGACATAGCTCTGCTGAGGGTGTAGTCTGTCCATCCGTGCATTTGGGTTAAGATGGCCACCTGTCTGCTACTTACATAGACCATCTGTAAATTCATACTAATGTTTGTTGTCCATTATTGATCTTTTAAGGGATGACCTTTGCTCATAATTTCAGTACTTACAGAACGCCTGATTCCCAGCTCCAAGGCTAGGCATTTTGTGGAAGGGAGTTGCAGTGCGTAAAGTGACCAAAGATTAGAGCATTGTCTGCATCTCAGCCACGCTAGTGTGCTGCACAAAATTCCGAAATGCTCCTTAAGTGCTGTTTCCATGTCTGCTTCTTACATGTGCAATTCCTGTTCATTACCATCCCAGAGTTTGGAGCTATATAAACTTGTCTGGATGGTGATCTAAAGTGGGTCGGTCATGGAGTAGGCAGTGATGGCTTGTCTTTGTCGAGGCATATCCTGCTGCAGCCTCGTATGATTCTGGATGGGGTCAGAGGCGGAGGGGGGATTGCTTTTGCTGTGGTAGCAGCCTGGCACTTTAGAGCATGGCTGACCATTGTGGGGAAGAGGAGAGGGTTAGTGATTATCAGACCCCAGTCAGTGGTAGCCCTTGAGGCTTCTGTGGCCTTGCCGCTCTGGCAATAGATTCCAAATCACGGCAGCAACGGCCTTATCTATACTTTGCCTGTTGTCACCCGCAGAAGTGCTGTCAGCTGGTAAATGATTGGGGTAACAGTGCTTGGTGGTACTCTGGAGAGGCTAGGGACATACCAGCTGTCTGCCTTCCACTTGATATCTGAGTTGGTTCTAAGGTTAGCGGTGCATGAGTACAAGGTGAGCAGCATGCAAGTGCAGCGGTGGGTCGTATGAGTGCAGGGTAAGAGCTCTGTGAGTGCAGGGTGAACAGTGTGTAAGTGTAGGACAAGAAAAGGTGCGTCTGTATGAGTGCAGGGTTAACAGTGTAAGTGTTGCGTGAGTGTTGTGCTTGTTTGAGTGCAGAGTGAGAGCTGTGTGAGTGCAGGCGGAACGCTATGTACGTTTAGTGTGCTTACTATATATGTTAAAGGTCATGCACCTGAACAAGTGCAGGGTGAGAGTTGTGTGATTGCAGGGTGAAGTATAGGGTGAGGATGAGAGCTGTGTGAGTGTAGGGTGAACGGTGTGCAAGTAGGATGAGTGGTCTGTAGGAGTGCGCGATGAGAGATGTGGGAGGGCAGGATGGACAATGTCTAAGTGTAGGGTGAGTGGTCTATCTGTACGAGTGCCAAGTGAGAACTGTGAGTGCAGGGTCAACAGTGTGCAAGTGCAGGACAAGTGGTGTGACTGTATGAGTGCAGGGCGAACAGTGTCTAAGTGTAGGAAGAGTGGTCTGCCTGTGGGAATGCAAGGTGAGAGCTGTGTGAGTGCAGAGAGAACAGTATAAGTTTAGGGCTAGCGGTCTGCCTGTATGAGTGTAGGGTAGAAGCTGTGTATGGAAGTGCAGGGTAAGCAGTGTAAGTGGAGGGCAAATGGTGTACCTGTATGAGTGCAGGGTGAGAGCTGTGCGAGTGCAGGGTGAACAGTGTGTAAGTGAAGTGCAAGTGGTCTGCCTGTGTGAGTGCACAGTAAACTGTGCAAGTGTAGGGCTAGCGGTATGCCTGTATGTGTAGAGGGTGAACTGTGTGTAAGTGTAGGGTGAACGGTCTGCCTGTGTGAGTGCAGGGTGAACAGTGTGTAAGTTTAGGGGCATAGTCTGCCTGTATGAGTGAAGGGTGA
The DNA here is from genome assembly GCF_964204655.1 of Triturus cristatus. Taxonomy (NCBI): domain Eukaryota; kingdom Metazoa; phylum Chordata; class Amphibia; order Caudata; family Salamandridae; genus Triturus; species Triturus cristatus. Next base: position 1,234,503,815 of record NC_140582.1, read on the forward strand.
AAGTTCTGTGAGACTAGTACAAGGTAAACAGTGTGTGAGTGCATGGCAAGTGATCTGCCTATTTGAGTGCAGGGGGAACAGTATTTAAGTGCAGGGGAGCAGTCTACCTGTATGAGTGCAGGGTAAAAGCTGTGTATGTGCAGTGTGAGTGTAGGGCGCACGGTGCTGTGAGTGCAGCGTGAACAGTGTGTACATTTAGGCGAACGATGCACCTGTATAAGTGCAGGGAGAATAGTGCGTAAGTGTAGGGCGAGTAGTGTGCCTATATGAGCGCAGGGTTAGAGCTGTGTGAAAGCAGGTTGAACAGTTCGAAGTGTAGGGGGAGCGGTCTGCTTGTATGATTGCAGGGTGAGAACTGTGTGAGTGCAGAGTGACCATTTTGGAAGTGCAGTGCAAGTGGTCTGCCTGTATGAGTGCAGGAGGATAGCTTTGTGAGTGCAGGATGTACAGTGTGTAAGTGGAGGATGAGCGGACTGCCTGTACGAGTGCAGGGAGAGAGCTATGTGAGTGCAGGGTGAACAGTGTGGGAGTGCAGAGTGAATAGTGTGTGAGTGCAGTGGGGTGGTCTGCCTGTAGAAATATAGGGTGAACGGTGTGTAAGTGTGGGGTGAATGGTGTGCCTGTATGAGCACAGGGTGAGAGCTGTGTGAATGCAGGGTGAGCAGTTTGTGTAAGTGTAGGCACGTAGTCTGCCTGTGTGAGTGCATGGTGAGAGCTGTGTGAGTGCATGGCAAGCGGTCTACCTGTATGAGTGCAGGTTGAGCAGTGTAGGTGTAGGGCGTATGGTGCTGTGAGTGCAGTGTGAACAGTATGTATGTTTAGGCGAGCGGTGCACCTTTGAGTGCATGGTGAGAGCTGTGTGAATGAAGGGTGAACAGTATGTAAGTGTTTGGGTGAGCAGTATCAATCAATGGCTTGTAAAGCGTGACTATTCACCCGTAAGGGTCTTAAGGTGTTGGGGGGCTGGGTGGCTGCTGGTCCGGTGAAGGTGATGTGATTCAGTCAAAGAGCTAGGTCTTGAGGTCCGTCCGGAATTGAGGCAGCGGCAGTGATTGCCTAAGATGGAAAGGCAGGGGGTTCCAGGTCTATGCTGCGTGGTAGGGGAAGTATCTGTTCGAGGCATATGAGCTGCAGATCACACACTTAGGATAGTAGATCGCCATCTGGTGTTGGGGTCGGATGCTTGCAGGTTGTTCTTGTCTTCGGAAGACGTCTTTGGTCACGAGATAGGTGACTCCTCCCTTGGACTACAGTGCGCATGGGCATCAACTCCATCCTCAGATTGTTTTTTTCCGCCACTGGGTTCGGATTTAACTTTTCCGCTCCGGTTGAAAACCTCTATTTACAAGCTTTTCAAAGCGCAAAAACTTCCACAACGATACCGAAGCACCTTCACTCGACATCGATTTCATCGGCTCGATTCCGGCGACGCGGGCTGCTGGACCTATCCACGCCATAAGGCCTACGGCTCATGGAAAGGATGCCATTCAAAAAATGCCCCAGTGTGGAGCAAAATTTCCACACAGTGACCACCACACGGTCTGTAACCTGTGCCTATCACCGGAACACGGCGAGTCCAGCTGTCCAGCCTGCGCAGCATTTCGATCCAAAAAGACCATTCGAGATCGAAGGGCTCGACGCCACATCATGGCACAGAGACCAGCTCCGGAACCAGAAAACATCTTTGACGAGGGTCCAGATGTCCTGGAAGAAGATTCCGAGGATCTCCAAATCCTCTCCGAGGCAGACGACTCAGACGACCCTATTTACTCCTGGGCAACGCGTGAGTACTACTGCCCCAACCCCTCCAAAACCTAAGGCATTGGTCAAGACTTCGCCTGCTGGCCTCAGTCGAGACCGAAAACATCCTTCAGAAGCCCCGCCTCTGGGCTCGGCTCCGAAGAAACATAAGCCTTCCGGTAGCTCGGGCCCGAGCAAGCCGCATGTCATTGTTCCACCGGCACCTTCGGCACCGAAGACACACAACCTCTCTGCACCAAAACCGGCTCCGGTGCCTTCGGCACCGAAAACATCTAGGCCCATAGATAAACCGGCACCGAAAGTTCTCAAGCTAAAAGACTCCACTTCGGCTCCGAAACCTTCATCGCCACCCAAACCTTCATCGGCACCGAAACCACCGGCTAAGGACTCTAACACACCTCCTAAAGCCAAAAACTCCACCGATCAACCAAAACCTCGATCGGAACCGAAAAAATCGGCGCCAAAGACTGTTCCCGAAGAACAAGAACTTTTCCATCCCGATCCAAGACAGAAAAAGATCTATATTAATCCAAAAACTGGACATGTCACCGGGGTGCCATGTAAGAAACGAAAACTGGACACAACACCTGCCCCAGTTCCTATCCACAAAAAGGACTCTGCAACATCACCTATTGTTCCTTCCTCTCCCATACGACCTTCTACCCCACCCCCTCTGCCTACACTACCCTTACCTCTACCCTCTCCATCACATACACCACCTCCACAGGATGATGATGATGATGATGATGATGATGATGATGATGACCATGACCTAGGGATAGGGGGTGATCCTAATGATCCGTTCACAGATCCAGATGCCGTACCACTGGATGATTGGGCATACCCTCTACCAGATATGCGTGACCCTACACCATATCCCTCCAAACCATCACCTCTAGATGACCACCTGGGGTTTGGACAATTATTAAATAGGGCAGCACTTTACCATGGCGTCACCATGCACTCTGACACACCCGAGGAGGACTTCCTACTAGACACTTTCGAACAGTCACAAAAGTCTGTACAGATTTTACCTATGATTAAAGGGGGTCATAAAACATGCCACAGAAGAATTTAAAGACCCCGTCCGGGCCAGGGTGCTTAACCCAAGAATCGAAAAGAAATATAGGCCTGCCCCAGAAGATCCTTGTTACATCAAAGGACAGCTCCCTCTGGATTCTTTGGTCGTTTCCAACGCAAGGAAATGTGCCAACGCCCAAACCACAGGAGATACACCACCCCCGACAAAGAATCCAAACTGTTATAAGCCTCTGGCAAACGAGTAGCAGCACAAGCCGCTAACCATTGGCGTATTGCCAACACTCGGGCCCTACTAGCACGCTATGATAGGGCTCACTACGACCAGCTGGAGAATCTGTTACAACATCTACCAGACCAATATAAGACCCAGGCAAATGACCTTATTCAGGAAGGAAAACTTACTTCAAATGCGTCAATTAAATGTGCGCTTGACGCAGCAGACACCGCCTCTAGAGCAATAAACACAAGTGTGCTTCTTAGACGCCATGCCTGGCTACGCATTTCAGGCTTTAAGCCAGAGGTACAAACTACCATACTTAGTCAACCATTTAACCAAGTACAACTATTTGGGCCAGCAGTAGACCCTGCACTTGAAAAGATGAAAAAAGACACCGAGACCGCTAAGTCCACGGGAGCATTACAGTCTCCACAACCACGTGGCTCCTTTCGATGCTCCTTCTACAGAGGAGCCTCCAAGAATATGGGAGCAGATACCTCCTCTACGTTCAAACCCTCTACACAAACCTCCCCCAATAGAGGATACTTTAGAGGAGGATATAGAGGAAGCAACAACAAGGGACGAGGCCGAGGAAATGCCAACACTCGTACCTCTCCTGCCACAAAACAGTGACTTTCCTCCTCTCCCCCCAGACCATTCCACTCCAGTCGGGGGAAGACTCAAACAGATCCTACCTGTCTGGAACTCCATCACAACAGACAGGTGGGTAACACAAATTATCCAGTATGGTTACTGCCTGGAACTCACCACTACCCCCCCCCCCCCCCCCACACATACCACCCAAGCAGCGTTCCATGTCACCAGAACATCTTGCGCTCCTCAAACAAGAGGTTCTCTCATTGCTTCAAAAACACGCAATAGGGCCAGTTCCCTTACAACATCAGGGTACAGGGGTATACTCTTTATACTTCCTAATCCCCAAAAAGGACGAGACGCTAAGACCAATACTCGACCTCCGACCCCTAAATCTGTACATAAACTCAGATCATTTCCATATGATCACTCTTCAACAAGTGCTCCCACTACTACAACAAGGCGATTTCCTTGCAACACTAGATCTCAAGGACGCCTACTTCCACATTCCCATATCCTGCTCACAGGAAGTACCTAAGGTTTGTGGTGGACGGACTACACTATCAGTTTACAGTCCTTCCATTCGGAGTAACAACTGCGCCCAGAGTATTCACCAAATGTCTAGCAGTAGTAGCAGCACATCTCAGAAGACAACAAATTCACGTCTTCCCGTATCTAGACGACTGGCTAATAAAAGCCAAGTCATTCAACAAATGTGTCCTACACACTCACCAAACTATCCAACTCTTACACAACTTGGGATTCACAATAAACTATCCCAAATCTCATCTCAAACCCTCTCACATACATCAGTATCTGGGAGCCACCATAAACCCCTCCAAAGCCCTAGCATATCCCAGCCCAGCCAGGATAGCCAGTATACAAGTTCTAATCGCAAAATTTCAAGCCCAACACTCTTCCAGCAAGAGTGTTCATGCAACTCATACGCATGGTGGCGTCCTGCATCTTCATTGTACCTTATGCAAGACTTCAAATGCGTCCCTTTCAAGAATGTCTAGCAAGTCTGTGGAACCAGGCTCACGGACAAGTCACAGATCTGGTGTTGGTGGCCAGCCGCTCACATCGATCTCTAAAATGGTGGAACATAATAAACCTGTCCAAAGGGCGGCCGTTCCTAGAGCCTCTTCCACAAATAGTGCTGACCACCGACGCATCTCTCACAGGATGGGGAGCCCATCTCCTCGGACACACCACTCAGGGCAAATGGACCACTCAACAGAAAGTGCTCCATATCAATTACCTGGAACTGCTAGCAGTGTTCCTAGCACTAAAATCATTCCAACTACATCTCCAGAACAAAACTGTCCTCATCTGGACGGACAACATGACAGCTGTGTATTACATACAAAAACAGGAGGCACGCATTCTCTCCAGCTGTCACAGCTCGCACAGAACATTTGGAGATGGGCCATTCCCCAGAACATATACTTGCTTGCAGAACACCTTCCAGGGGTTCACAATCAAATTGCTGATCTGTTGAGTCGACAAAATCAACAGATCCATGAATGGGAATTACATCCACAAGTCCTGTTGCCCTTTTTCCAACAATGGGGCCAACCAGACATATATACCTGTTTGCCACACACGAAAACGCAAAATGCCCAACCTTCGCCGCCAGATTTCCCCACCTGGAGTCGAAGGGCAATGTGATATGGATGAACTGGTCAGGCAGATTTGCGTACGCTTTTCCGCCTCTCACACTCATTCCATTAGTGGTACGCAAGCTCAGGCAACAGTCTCTCAAACTGATCCTAGTGGCTCCTACATGGGCACGCCAGCCGTGGTTCCCAACACTACTGGAACTCTCACTAGTTCCACACCAAAAACTGCACCTCTCCCCGTCCTTATTAACCCAGAACCATGGAGAAATCAGACACCCAGATCCTTGGTAACTTAATCTAGCGATCTGGCTCCTAAAGTCCTAGAGTTCGGTTACCTAAACCTGCCACCAGACTGCATGAATATTATAAAGGAGGCCAGACGACCTACCACTAGAGCCTGCTATACTGCAAAATGGAAAAGATTTGCCATTTACTGTACTAACAATCATATAAACCCGTTGGATGCATCCATCCAGGACATCATTTGCTACTTACTGCACTTGCAAAGATGTAATCTGGCATACTCATCCATACGTCTCCACCTAGCAGCATTAGCAGCCTACTTACAAAATCGACAACATTTGTCACAATTTAAAGTACCTGCAATCAAAGCCTTCAAGGAAGGCCTTGAGAGGATTATTCCTCCCAGATTACCACCCTCTCCAGTGTGGAATCTAAACATCGTTCTTACGAGGCTCATGGGACCCCCATTTGAACCTCTGCATAAATGCAAACTACAATTCCTCACATGGAAAGTGGCTTTCCTTATAGCTATCACATCCCTCAGAAGGGTAAGTGAAATCCAGGCTTTAACCATACAAGAACCATTCTTACAATTACACCGCAAAAAAGTGGTTCTTAGAACAAATCCGAAATTCCTTCCAAAAGTCATATCTCCGTTCCATCATCAGTAGAGGTACCAGTGTTCTTCCCAAATCTGGACTCTGTAGCTGAAAGAGCTCTTCATACCTTAGACGTTAAAAGAGCCCTGCTTTACTACATTGACAGAACTAAATCATTCGGCAAATCAAAACAATTGTTTGTTGCATTCTCTCCACCACATAAAGGCAACCCCATTTCCAAATCTGGGATAGCCAGGTGGATAGTTAAATGTATCCAAATATGCTACCACAAGGCTAAATGCACACTGACAGTTCCCCCTAGAGCGCATTCCACACGCAAAATAGGGGCTTCCATGGCATTCTTAGAAAAAATTCCCTTAGAATATATTTGTAAGGCAGCCACATGGTCTACAACACACACTTTCACTGAACACTATTGTGTTGACGTGCAAGCAAAGCAACAAGCTTCTGTGGGTCAGGCTGTCTTAAAACTTTATTTCAAACTGCTGCAACCGATACAGGTGACCACTGCTAGGGGAGACACTGCTATAAAGTCTATCCTAAGTGTGTGATCTGCAGCTCATATGCCTCGAACGGAATATGCTACTTACCAGTATGCATCTGTTCTTGGCATGTAGAGCTGCAGAGCCACACACGCCCACCCACCTCCCCGGGACCTGTATCTGTTCCAGCATCGTCTTACTTAGACATTACACATGGACATCTCTCTCTTTTCTACAAACTCCATCATTTCCCATCATGGCGAAAAACAATCTGAGGATGGAGTTGATGCCCATGCGCACTGTAGTCCAAGGGAGGAGTCACCTATCTCGTGACCAAAGACTTCTTCCGAAGACGACAACAAGCTGCAAGCATCCGAGCCCAACACCAGATGGCGATCTACTATCCTAAGTGTGTGGCTCTGCAGCTCTACATGCATACTGGTAAGTAGCATATTCCTTCGCCGGCTGTGGTCTTGCAGATACTTGGGACGGTGGCCAGGGCCAGTTAGGCGGAGCGGAGTTCTCTGGTGGGTACGTGGAATGCGAGGCTGTGGTTGAGGTACACCGGTCCCGCGTCATGTAGGACTTTGTAGGCATGTAGGACTTTGTAGGCGTGTGTGACGAGCTTGAAGTTGATTCTTTTGTTGACTGGGAGCCAGTGGAGGTCTCTTAGGTGGCCGGGGATGTTGAGGATAAGTCTGGTGGAGGCTTACTGAATGTTCTGCAGTTTCTTGAGGAGTTTCTGGGTGATGCCGGCGTAGAGTGCGTCGATTCTGCTGCTGATGAGTGCGTGGGTGACTGTCTTTCAGGACTCAATGGGGATCCACTTGAAGAACTTTCGGAGCAGGCATAGCGTGTGGAATCTGGATGATGAGACCACGTTGATCTGGTGGCTAATGGTGAGGGATGTTGCCGAGGTTGCGCATGTGGTATGTGGGGAGGGGTTTCAAGTACTGCGGGGCACCAGCAGGCGTCCCATGTGGAGGGGGTTGGAGCTCATGATGAGGACTTTGTACTTCCCAGAGTTTAGCTGGAGGCAGCTGTTCTTCATCCAGGCGGCGATAGCCTTCATCTCGTCGTGAAAGTTGTTCTTTGTGACTGTGGGTTCGTTGGTGAGGGAGAGAATCATCTGGGTGTCGTCGGTGTAGGAGGCAGTGTTGAGTCCGTGGGTCCTGACGATGGCTGCAATCCGGGCCATGTAGATGTTGAAAAGAGTGGGACTCAGGAAGGAGCCCGGAGGCCCTCTGCAGCTGATTTCTTTGGGTTCTGAGAGGAACGGAGGTTGTCTGAGTCTGTGTTTGGCCGGTGTGGAAGGAGTGGATTAATTCCAGGGCATTGTCGCAGATGCCGGCATCGTGAAGTCTTGTGCATAGGATGCAGTGAGAGACGGGATAGAAGGCAGCCGAGAGGTCCAGCAGGATGTGGGCTGCAGTTTCACCTCAGTCGAGGATGGCAACGAGAGCTGCAACAGTGACTTCCCCATTGACTTGCATTGAGTATGCGGCTGTGTTTCCACTCTGCACACAGCCTCCTTGGGGTTCCTGGGTACTTACCTCTGGTGGTTCCTTGGGTCCTCAGCTCCTGGTATAAGTCCCGACTTCTGTCGCAGTTTGCATTCCATTTCTTTAGTATATGATTTGATCTTCCCCTGGAGACCACTGTGTATTTGTGCCTACTTACCTGTTTACAGTTGAAGTATTGTGTGTATTTTGTTGATCTCTCCGGACAGGCGTTGATCCTTTCTTGTAGGGCTGCTTTCTTCGTTGTTCTGATGAGGTGGTGGTGTGTGGTGACAGCTGTCTCGAAGGCTGAGTGGTCTTCCAGGGTCTTGCTGATCCTCCATCTCTTCTCAAGCTGTCTACAGGTGCATTTTGACTCATGAAGTGCAGGAGAGAACCAGCTGGCTTTCTTGGAGAATCGCTTGCTTGGGGCTTTCTTCAGGGGAGCCGAAGTGTCGGCGCAGTCTGATATCCATCGGTGGAGGTTGCCTGCTGCGAGTTTGGGTTCTGTGGATGTTAGTGGAGGAGTTTCGCTGAGGGAGGTGGTGAGCTGTTCTTCAGTGACCTTGTTCCAACTTATGCAAGGGTAGCGGTGGGCGTTTTGGTCTATGGTGGGTTTGGTGAAGAAGTGGACGGCAGCGGTGGTCGGTCTACTGGAACTCCTGAGGTGCGGCTGAAGGTGATGTCAGTGGCAGAGAAGATGGGGTCGAGCCTGTGCCCTGCTGAGTGGGTTGCGGAGGTTACCATTTGTTTGAGTCCGATGGTGGTGAGGTTCTCCAGCAGGGACAAGGTGTTATTGTTGGAGCTTTCCAGGTGAAAGTTGAGGTCGCAAAGGTGGATGCAGTCTGTGCAGGCGAGAGCATGGGGTGCGATGAAGTCTGATGGAATTGCTGAAGCGTGGTTGGGGTTCTGGGGGTCTGTAAATGAGGGTGCCGTGGAGCGTGGTGTTCGGGTTGGTCTGGACCTGGGAGTGGAGGTGCTCCATGTTGACCGAGAGGTCGTCTGTGTGGGTGGTGAGGCAGAGGGTGCTTTTGTGTACGAAGGTGATACCTCCTCCCGGTTTGTTCACGCTGTGCTTGTGGAGGATTATTTAACTGTCCGGGATGGCGGTAGCGATGTCCAAGGCAGAGGTGGAGTTCGTCCAGGTTTCAGTGACCAAGACTATGTTTGGCTTGATGTAGTCGAGCAGGTCCCAGTTCTACACTGCTTGTTTGTGGAGGGAACGTGTTTTGAGCAGGAGTATGAGTGCAGGGTGAGAAAACTGTGTAAGTGTGAGTAGGTGCGCCTGTATGAGTGCAGGGTAAGTGGCATGCCTGTATGTGCGCAGCGTGCAGCACTCCTAACTTTTAATATGCTGGCATTACTTTCTGTTTGTTTCCTACTTTTGCAAAGAATGGTGTGTGCATCTAATGTGGAGATTGATGGGACGTGATCATGTAATGTCTGCCGGGAGAGCTCTTTATTTTTTACCAGCGAGATACAGAGTGCATTTTACGATTGCCTCTTCAGCATTTAATGTGTCCACCAATGAAGTCTAGTAATACCTTCAAAGTGAAATATTATAAAACATTTGTGAGTGAAATCTGGCCTCTGCTGAACAGTGGCACTAGATTGTTCCTCATGAAGACTAGAGAATAGTGTCCTCTTTCTGAAGAGGAAATCCCATTTGAAACTCACCAAATCTCTGTCAGTGACTGAGTTCTGCTACAAGCATGATCCGCATCTTGCAAACATAACTCGTCAGTTTTACATGTTGAGCAGTGACAAAAGTATCATTTGGCTTCAGGTTTACTCTGGCCCTACAACAAACCAGGAGCTCTTTAGTAGTCGATTCCTCAGTGACCCTCCTGATTTGGGCTAGAGTTAAGACGCTGGATACGTCAAGTGTGACTGGATGTAGCAAGGCAATGCAAGTGTTTCTGTTACTATAATCTGAGTGGCTTGTGTATCTCAACATTAGTTGTATGCTTCGATTATATTACTTGGTTACTAACCAAAAAGCATGGCATCTGTGTAAATAAGGTAGCGGATTGAAAGTAGCAATATCTTGCATAGTATTATAGACTAGGCGAATGCAACACTAGAATCTTGATCTCAGCAACAACACTGTACCTTTTTAATGAAGACGCAAACACACCAAAGTCAATGAAACCTCCTTTCTTTTGGTAGAAAAAGTTGAAACCGCTCCAGTATGATGACGTTAGTGAAACCGACTCCGACCACGATGATGATGATGATGACGACGGGTAAGAACACTTCTGTGGTCGCCTCCATTTTAAGTCACTTGTACTAGGAAGGCAGGCATAATGGTACTAAATTAGCTACAAGAATTAACACTATAGTGAAGGGTTTTAAGCATCTTCCACTGTAAACTAGTATTACCTACACATGGAGAAGGGGGGAAGCAACCTTAACTGAAATGATTTTGAAGGATTGTCTCCAATTGCATGCGGCCCAGGAGATTCCATGGCTCTCTTGTGTACAATCGGTATGTGTGGAGCTTGGATGTGCCGATCTGTACAGTGAACCGGATTCATGTTTAAAAGTTACCAAGTTAACTCTGAAGCATACGTTTTTGAATAAAGCACAGTTGGAAATGTGTGAACCCTTGAAACATTGACTATACTGATTTTTTTTTTTGTAATCTTTTTTTTTTTTTTTTAATGCAGTGCCCTAGTCCTTTTGAGCACTATGCTTATGTTTTCATGGCCCTCTTTAACATCTCCTTTCTTAGATCCAATATGAAATGATCTTACTTCTTTGGACGTGCAATCCTCTGATGCGTTGCTTTTTCATGCACTATAATCTTTGCTGCTAGCCTTTAAGCACTGTGCTGTGTTTTTTATGTGTATTTTAAACTTGTTAATTGCACAAGATGTAACACCGTTTACCTTATGTTTTACTTATGTTCGTTTAGTCCTTTTAATTTGATGTATTCTTTTATCTGCTGTGCTTTTATGCCACAGAAATGTGGTAAAATAAAGCTCTTTTGTCTGACTGGATGTAGCATAGGTTATGCAAGTGCGTTTGTTGCAATAACTTGAGTGGTTTCTGTATGTCAAGATTAGATGTAGGCTTAGAGTATATCACTAATTTTACCTATATAATAACCTATAAATATGTACATGACACAACGCAGAGCTGTTAAACTATTGATTGACCCAAAATCTACAAATCCCCCATGGGTGGGTGACTTCTATGGGGGACATGTCTGGGTAGCAAGGCGGACTGCGGGAGCTATCGAGAAACAGATGTATCTACAGTGCTCTGTGCAGCTCCTGTTCAACAGGTATGCTGGTTGCAATAGAGCAAATCACAGTTTAGGAGAACAAAACAAAGCACCAAAGCCAGCTACATTGCAACAGGTGAATGTGCTGGTGTACATGCCCGAGTGACAGAATTATCAGATAATCTGGGGTCCCACAGGCACGCTGCCCTCTCACACCTAAATGTGGCTGCGAGAGTCACGAGCGCATGAAAATGGAAGAGTCTTGGAGCATTCTGTGTTGGTGTGTGATATGCAGAAATAACATATCAAAATGTGCCATTTTACCCAACCCTCATCTTTTGATATTTGTTGTACTCATATTAGTTACCAGCTCGATCTACAGATTAGTGAAGATTCTAGCTCCACAGGGAATGAAGGTGTCTAGGCACTCAGTCTGCTCTGAGCTGAGGTTGTCAGGGGCTCACATAATGCAACAGTTTTTTTACATCGTGCTTTGCGCAGCTGCTCTACTGTTCCTCTGTTTTTTACATAACCGGTGGTCCTATTACCCATTAATAGCATTCAGTGTACTCGCTGAAGGATGGAAGGCGGAGTCTGCCTTTCTGAGACTAGAACCCATGACATGGAGTAAGCTGCATGTTTCAGTTCCAAGCATGGAACTTACTCTCAATCCTGCTGGCTATGTTGGCAGCAAAGGTCAACAAGCATTGTCAGAGCCAATAGGTCTGGCGTTGGCTACCAGCCTTTTGAAGATTCTTGTTTTGTCATTGTTTTTGCAAAACTTTATTGTTCAGAAAGCTTCCAAGCCCTAGATCTAAAGGCAAAAGTGTTTTCTGATCTCAAAGTACACATTGCCATGGTACACCTGGCACTGAAGGGACTCGCTTTTCGTGTAGTTGTGCTCTTTTTGAAAGGGCAGCATGCTGTAGCTCTTAGTGAAGTCAGTCAGTGGCTGAAGGGGGCTAACATTACCCCTTGATGCATACTAGAGTAGGTGGAAGAAAAATGTGAATCACTGACTAAAGGATGAAGTCTGACTGAAAACCCCTATAAGTAACTATTTTATATATATTTTAGTAAAAACAAAAGGTCTTGGCTAACACAGTCCTTTAAAAAGCCTTCGGTCTGACATTGGCTGCTAGCCTTCCCTTTCAGAAAGAAGGCAATGAAGGAAGGAAAGAAGAAAAAGGAAGCAAGGCAGACAAAAAAGGGAGGAAGGCAGATAATGGAAGGAAGAAGGACAAAAAGGGAAAGAAGGCACAAGGGAAGAAAATGGAAAGAGCAAGAACGACACCAAAAAAGGAAAGAAGGCAGCAAGCAATAGAAGAAAGTAGGCAAAGTAAATAGAAAAGAAAGGAGACAAAATAAAGAATACAAGGAACAAAGCAAAGACGGCAAAAAGAAAGAAGGAAAGAAAAAATCAAAAACAGAGAAGGGGAGAAAAAAGCAAAGCAGGTGAAAAAAAGGAGCAAATAAATAGAATGAAAGAAAGATGGCAAACAAATACAGAAAGAAAGTGGGAAAGAGGGCAAAAAAGAAACGGAAAAAAAGGAGAAAAGAAAAAGTAGAAAGGAAAGAAGGCAAAGAAGGAAAGGAAAAAGGAATGAAGGCAAGAAAGAAAAAAGGGGAAAAAAAAGGAAAGTAGGCAACAATAATAAAAGAAAATAAATAATGAAAGAAAGCAAAGGAGAAAAGTAAAATGAGCAAGAAAGAAAGGAAAAGGTAGGAAAGAAGGATAAGGAAAGGAGGAGGAAAGAATTCAAAACAAAAAAGGAATACAAAGTTGAAAGAAGGTAAAAAAGAAAGGAAATAAAAAGGGAAGAAGGCAGAAAAGGCAAAGAAGAAAGGAAAGAAAGAAAGACAAAAGCGAAGAAAGAAGGAAAGAGGGTTCACAGTATAAAATATTGGAAACTAAAACCCAAATTACTCCCCACCTATTTTTAAATAAAACTGTTCCAGGTGTGCTGCAAATTAGACGCCATAAACTTTGGGTTTCTTTCTGGGCAAAATTTATCAAAGAACCATTGGTGAAACAGAGTCTAGGAACACAATACGGCATTTTGTGCAATAGCAGCAGTCCACTTGAAAAAGAATTTGCAGCAGCGTTTGAAGGAGACAGAAACTAATAAAGATGGAATACGTGCTCGGTGCAGACTTCAAGTGCATCCTGCTCTCACATCAGGCAACACTGGCACTAAAAGGAACTCTGTGTATGTGGATGTACATATTGTGAAAGAGCTAAATGTAGTTATTCAAAGTGGCCGAACCATTGTCCCATGCTGTTGTGGGCCGAAGCAAAATGGGAATGACACAACAGCAGATCAGTGGGTGAAGAGAGGGGGCTGAATGCCCCCTTAAGTAAGTACATTATACATATTATTTTAGTAAAATCAAAAGTTCTTGGATAATGCCAGACCCAATGAGAAAGGGCTCTAGGGCTAGTGGATGGTATCAAAAGGGACCTGGTTCCACCGAAGAGGCTCCTGAGAGTCTTCGGGCTCAAGGGAAGGCTGTGAAGGCTAACATGGTTTGAGGCTGTATACGGCTCAGCAAAGGTGGTCTGTGGGCTTAATTTGATACCTTTTGGGGCTTAGCGAAAAACTATATTCACTAGTAGAGGTTGGCATGTTTGGGTTAAATCTGTATTAGAACCAGTTCATAGTTAGGGTCAGCAAAAGACTGTGCTTGAGCACGCAAGGTTTTTCCGTCCCAACTAAAGGTCTCTTGGGCCCCCGGCTTGTCTGCAGAGGTTTGGTTAAAGTTGGCTAAAATACTGAGGCTAAGGAGAGGGTCAATCACTGACTGAGAGCAGGCACAGGTATTCGGAACATGGGACCATCAGATGTTAGATAGGAAAAGAAAAGGAACACGTTGGGCTTTGAACAAGAAATCCTTGACATGGGACCTGTAAACTAAAACATATACTCATTTTGTAGAGTCGTGTTTCACCCTGAATTGACGTGTATCAAGAACTGTAAAGATGAGGACTCCTGTAAGTAGTGTGGAAGTGGTCTTGTTCGGAAGGCTGTCTCTGCTAGATTTTGCAGTCTCATTTTTCGGCACAGTTATTTCCCGAACACATTGGCCGCACCAGTTATACTTGGGTTTTCACTGTGGCTTGCTGATATCCGCCCTGGGAGATTAGGTGGATGTGGTACATTAGAGTTTGCAATGCCTAGTGATGAACGTGGAGGAGAAAGTTTTTTTTTATTTTATTTTAAATGTGTTTTTATTGATTTTTATCAGCATACACCACTGTACTGCAAATTGCTAAATCGTACATCAAAGAGATCCGAATCTAAACCCTTTGTCCTATAGTTCCATATAGTAACAGTTTAGAGGGCCATCAGCGCCCCATTTTTTTTTTTTTTTTAAGGTCAACATAGTACACAACACCATTACCCCGGTGATTGAGATAGCATATATACAGCGAAGGGATTCCATATGTCCTTGGGCCGGGAGGGGCGAAGCAACTTCTCTGCGTATAGTTCTAGTTGCTCTTCGCAATATGCCATGTCTTTTAGCCATTGATCTAGTTTGGGGACTGACTTCTTACCCCAATACGTTGGTACTCTTCTTTTAGCCAATACAAGTGCCGCTGTGACTTATTTTTGGTTGGACGGCTGAAGTGATTTTACCAGACCCAGAATGCACACCTAAGGCGTACACTCCACATTCTGAAGTATCATATCCGTGAGGGCTCTGCACACCAGGTCCCAGAACTGGCTCACCCTGTTACATTGTCATGCTATGTGTAAGAAATATGCGCAGTTTGTACTGCAGTGTCCACTCTGATGCCATATCGGTGCAATCTGTTAGGGGTACAGTACATTTGCTGTAAATACTTAACTTAAACTTTGGTTCTCAGATTGCACTTTGATGTAAGAGCACTTGTTAGCCTACAACAAAGTCCATTCTTCGGGGCTCAATGGAGTGTTGAGCGCAGCATTCCATCTATCCAATGCCGACTGTAATGACCTTTGACTTTCGCTGTGAAAGGGCATAGATTCAGGAGATGAGTGTTTCTAGGCATGTGTGCTGTAGATGCACATTCTTTGCATACTCCTGCGATCTAGTGTTGGGTCCGTATGTTTGCAAGTTGTTTTTCTTCAAATAAGTCTTTCCTAGTCACGAGGTAAGGGGACTCCTCCTTTCGATGATCGTGCGCATGGTCATCGACTCCATTGTTAGATAGTTTTTTCTTATCGGTTTTGGACGTGTATTGCTGCGCTCCGGTTCAAATCCGTTCTTCGGGTTCCCTTCAAAGCGCAATCCTCTCTACCCTCGATGGTATTGTTTCCGTACGCATTTCCCACTTCTCCGCATATCGTTTCTTCATTGGAATCAACTTTCGATCAGAAAGCTTTGTGGACGGCCTTCGAGGCCTAACCACTCCCGGTCAGCTCTTTGTCGATGGATCGGACTCTGTTTAAATTCTGTCCTCAGTGCCACACAAAGTATCCGCGCACTGACTCACACAAGGTGAGCAACTTGTGCTTGCCTCCGGAGTACAAGGAAGAAGACTGCAACGATTGCAGATAGTTCCTATCGAAAAAGACTCTGTGATCGTTGGGTTTGATGTCGAGAGATGCAGCATCAAAGCATTGAAGACACGCCTGACATCTTCGGTGAAGACTCCGGCCAAGAAGACATCGAGGCGGCAGAGGAGGAGGAAGCCATCTCTGAAAAAAACCCTGACTCAGAGCTCGAGAGACATCTCGGTGCTGAAGAACTGCCACAGGGACAAGGTGACGTGAGTACCGAAGCCCGCTTGCCCCCACAAACTCCGAAAAAACACAAAGCTTTGGCACCACCTTGGGCAAGGTCGGCACCGAGACGACGTTTCCGATGCCCTGCCTCCAGGCCCGGTGCTGAGTCGATAAATGTCCTCCTCGGAGCCGAAAGCCTCCGGCTCCAAGCACAAGTCTGGCTCAGAGCTGAAATCCTCCGTGCCGAAAGCCAAGTAGCCTTCTGAGCTGAAACCTTCCCCGCCTAAAGGTCAATCTCCGTCTGCTCTGAAGACTTTGCCGCCGAAACACAGAGACCCTTTTGCACTCGAAATTGGACACTATTCCATTAACACCTGATCCCAAGCAAAGAGGCTGCATATTAACCCTGATACTGGACATTTTCACGTGAAGCCACCTCAGAAACGGAAGCTTCAAGAAGAGGACACTTACAAAATCCCCTTGAAGTGAAAGTCTGTGGCTACAAGTACTTTTCATATACCATCGCCTCCACCTCAAGCACCTCCGCCGCCACCAGAGAATCCTTTGTAAATTGCACCACAGCTTTCTCATCAATCTCATCATGACGAAGATGATGATGCAGATGATGGGGGGGATGACTATTGCAACAGATCCATGGACAGATTACACAGTGGATCCCCCAGGTGATACTGATCCAGACCTTTACCCAGCCAAATCATCTCCTTCAGTCAACAATGCATGTTATGTTATGTTATGTTTGAAACATTAGCAACTACACACAAGTCCTCACAATCACTGCCAATGCTTAAGGGCATGATGCGACATGCTAATGAGATTTGTAAAGATCCAGTCAGAGCCCGCATCTTAACACCTAGAGTGGACCAAACATATAAGGCCTCTCCTACAGACCCCATTTTTATCAAGGGACAAGTGCCCTTAGATTCTCTAGTCGTATCGAATGCTCGTAAGAGAGCAAGTTCTCAAACATCAGGGGATCCTCCTCCACCAGATAAAGAGTCTAAGCTAATTGACGCTTCAGGCAGCAAATCAATGGTGCATTGCAAATACCCAAGGCCTTTTAACCAGATATGACAGAGTACACTGGAACAAAATGGAGCAATTGCCCCAATATCTCCCAGATGAGCAGAAGGCTAAACCACAAGACTTAGTGAATGAGTGTGAGCTCATTTCTAATTCCTCGATTTGTTGTGCTCTAGATGCCGCAGACACAGCAACTAGAGAGATTAATACCAGCATCCTGCTCAGGAGACACGCTTGGTTAAGGATTTCAGGTTTTAAACTTGAGGTCCAACAATCCATCCTTAACACACCATTTGATAAGGGACACCTATTTGGCCCTAATATTGACCAGGTGTTAGAAAAGATGAAAAAGGACACTGAGGTCACTAAATCTATGGGAGCACTTCAGACTGTATCCAACAGAGGTTCCTTTTGTCGCTCCTCGTAAAGAGGACGGTCAAAAACCACATCCCCAGAACAAAATACCTTGGCTTGCAAAGGTAACAACCAGTCTTCTCCCTCCAGAGGTTTTTTCAGAGGAGGTTGTAGAGTCAACAACTTCAAGGGTAGGGGTAAGGGTAACACACCCCGTAACTCTCCTTCCCCCAACAAACAGTGACTTGCCCACGCTTCCCCCCGATTATACCACACCTGTCGAGGGAAGACTTCAGCAGTTCCTCCCCATTTGGCAGTCTAGAATATCGGACAAATGGGTGCTTGGAATTATCCAACATGGTTGTTGCATGGAGCTTACCAGCAATCCCCCAAACATTCCACCTCGCTCTCACAAGTTATCTCCGGAACACAAACACTTGCTAAAACAAGAGGTCCAGTCCCTTTTACTTAAAGGAGCAATAGAGCCAGTTCCAAAATAGTACCAGTAGGGGTTTACTCTCTTTACTTTCTCATTCCCAAAAGGGACAGTTCCCTAAGACCTATTCCACATCTGAGAGAGCGAAACCATTACATACTGTCAGGGTATTCACACATGGTGACACTTCAACAGGTACTCCCACTTTTACAAACAGCAGACTTCATGGCTACTCTAGATTTAAAAGATGCGTATTTTCATGTTCCAATTCATCCAGCTCATCACAAATACCTGAGATTTGTGATCGCAGGCAAGCACTACCAGTTCAAGGTACCTCCCTTCGGAGTGACTACAGTACCCAGAGTTTTTGCCAAATGCCTGGCAGTAGTCGCTGCTCATCTCAGAAGAAGACAAATTCACGTTTTCCTCTACCTAGACTACTGGCTCATCAAAGCCAGCACTCACCAAAACTGTCTGCAGCACACACAGATCACAATAGATCTACTTCATCAACTGGGCTTCACCATCAATGCACAAACGTCTCACCTGCAACCCTCACAAATGCAGTCTTCTCTAGGAGCCACTCTAAACACAGTCAAGGCTCTAGCCTCCCACAATACTCAATATTCAGGCTACCATTCAACAGTTTCAGCTCAACCAAGCATTATCAGACAGAGTGTTCATGCAACTAGTGGGAATGATGGCGTCTTGCATAGCAATTGTACCCCATGCAAGGCTTCACATGCACCCCCTATGAGAGTGCTTAGCACATCAGTGGAATCAATCCCTGGGTCTATTAACCGATTTAGTGTTGGTAGACAGCCGTGCACATCGCTCTCTGCAGTGGTGGAACCCGCAAAACGTATCAGCAGGCCTGCCTTTCATCGACCCCGTTTCACAGATCGTGCTCACAGCAGACGCATGTCTAACAGGTTGGGGGGGCTCATCTCAAAGATTTCACAATACAAGACATGTGGAGCAACACGCACAAAACTCTCCACATCAACTATCTAGAGCTCTTAGCTGTCTTTCTAGCACTAAAAGCATTTCAAACTTATCTCATAGCCAAAACTGTCCTAATCCGGATGGACAATATGACAGTAATGTATTATGTGCAGAAGCAAGGGGGGGATACACTCCCTCCAACTGTCAACACTCGCTCAAGCCATTTGGAATTGGGCGATCTATCACAAGATTTATCTTCTGGCAGAACATCTCCCAGGAGTGAACAATCAAATTGTCAATCTCCTCTGCAGAAGAAGGCAACAAGTTCATGAGTGGGAACTTCATCCCCCAAATTCTCCTTCCATACTTCCAACAGTGGAGATTTCCACAAATAGACCTATTTGCCACAGCCGAAAACGCAAAATACCCAAACTTTGGCTCCAGGTACCCACACCCTTGATCAAAGGGCAATGCCCTATGGATGAACTGGTCTGGGATATTTGCCTACTCTTTTCTGCCTCTCCCGCTCATTCCATGGGTGGTTCAGAAGCTCGGGCAAACATCTCTCATATTAATTTTGGTAGCTCCCTTGGGCTCATCAACCATAGTACACCACCCTGTTGGAGCTGTCACTAGTTCCACATCAAAATCTACACCTGAACTCCAGTCTCCTCCACAAAGAACCATGGAGAAATCAGACCTCTAAATCCCAAAGAAGTGAATTTAGCGATCTGGCTCCTGAAGTCCTAGAGTTTGGTTACTTAAATTTACCACTAGACTGTATGAATATTCTAAAAGAAGCAAGAAAGCCTACTACCAGAGATTGCTATGTAGCAAAATGGAAAAGATTTGTTGTATATTGCAACAACAACAAAACCAATCCTTTTAGATGCTTCTATACAAAACATTATTTGTTACTTGTTACATTTTCAACTAACAGGACTGGCTTACACATCTCTTCGCTTGCAGCTGTAGCTGTGTACTTGCAAAATAGGCAACATATGTCACTATGTTGCCTATTCCAGTAATCCAGGCCTTCATGGAAGGTTTAAAAAGGGTAATACCACCAAGGATTCCTCCAGCCCCAGTGTGGAATCTCAACATTGTCCTCACAAGGCTCAGGGGTCCACCTTTTGAACCATTACACAAAGGCCCTTTACAGTTCCTCTCGTGGAAAGTTGCTTTCCTCATTGCTATCACATCACTGAGTGAGGAGAGTTGGTGAGCTACAGGCATTAACGCTATAAGAACCTTTCTTCCAACTACACAAATACAGGATAATTCTCCGTACCAACTGCAAATTCCTTCCCAAAGTAGTTTCTGCTTTTCATATAAACCAATCGGTTGAGTTACCAGTTTTCTTTCCTCAACCTGATTCCGTAGCAGAACGCGCTCTTCACACACTTGACGTTAGAAGAGCTTTGTTGTACTACATAGATAGAACAAAAGACTTCCACGAAACAACTGTTCGTAGCATTTGCTCCACCTCATAAAGGCGATCCTATCTCTAAATCTGGTATTGCGAGACGGATTGTAAAATGTATTAAAACATGCTATGCTAAAGCCAAAAGAACTTTGACTACACCCCCTAGAGCGCTTTCCACTCGCAAATTAGGGGCTTCTATGGCTTTTTTAGGTAACATCTCTGTAGTTGACATATGTAAAGCAGCGACGTGGTCTACACCACACACATTTACCAAACACTATTGTGTAGATGTGTTAGCACGACAACACGCTAATGTAGGCCAAGCAGTACTTAAAACACTGTTACAAACAACTGCAACATCTACAGGTTAGCCACCGCTTTGAGAGTATACTGTTTTATAGTCTATGCAAAGCATGTGTATCTACAGCACACATGCCTCGAACGGAGAATGTTACTTACACAGTAAGCATCTGTTCTTGGCATGTAGAGCTGTAGATTCACATGCGCCCACCTGCCTCCCCGGGTACCTGTAGTTGTTGCAGTTGATCATTATACGTTTATACGCATGGACATCTCTATACTACTCTTACTTACTCCATTTTCACCCTCTTGTGGGAAATCAATCTATCAATGGAGTCAGTGCGCATGGGCACCATCATCGAAAGTAGGAGTCACCTACCTCGTGACTAGGAAAGACTTCTTCGAAGAAAAACAACTTGCAAACATCCAAACCCAACACTAGAGAGCAGGAGTATGCAAAGCATGTCAATCTACAGCTCTATTTGCCAAGAACAGATGCTTAGCTGATAAGTAAATTCATCCTTTCTGTGTGTATCACTAGTTAATATGACCTGCAAGGCATTGAGTATTGAGGGTTCCTCTAGAAATTGTGAATGCAGATTTCTCATAGCCGTCCGTAATCTCTGGTAAATGAAGGCAAGGAGTATGGTCTACTGCTGCGGTGCAGATATTTCGTCTAATTACAGAAACCTAACTCCAGGATAAAGGTCTCCCGGGGTGGCCAAGTTACATTTCCCCAGCCGTCCCACTGCTCCCTGCTCATGTGTAAGGGGTAAGTGTGGATGATGTGCCAGCAGAATTGCCGGGCATACAGCGGGAGCTTTTTTGCCTGGGTGGCCAGGGCCCTCCAGGCCTCCGTGGTGCATGCTATGGTATTCATCTCTGCTCGAGCGTTCACCGTCTCATATGAGTAATGACAGCAGACAGCGGAATTGGGTGTGCATCATCACTTTCAATCGTTCGTTAAATGTGGCATGTGGGGGTTGGGTGGATCCAGTAGTATGCAAGATGCGTTTGGGCACAGAGATAATAAAGCTAGAGATCCGGGGCTTCAACCCCGCCATTATCGTAAGGGAGGGAGAGTGTGGTTCATTTCATTCTCCGCTGTTTCCCTTCCCAAATTAAGGAGACCACATTTCATCTGAGAGTCTTAAAGAACTGTTGGATCAATGTGATCGGTATATTGATAAATAAATACAGAAATATTGGGAGGACAGCTATTTTCAACAAAGCCACTCTTATCAGCCAGCGACAGGGGCAGTCTTATCCACCTCTTCCGTAAGCTTCAATATAGGTTTACCATAGTTATATCTGATTACGATCTCCTGGTCCCTGTGTACCCATATCACAAGTACTTAACCGGATTTGTACTCCACTCCAAGGGAAAGTCCAACTGGTATGTTAGAATGGTGTGAGTGAAGGGAAAAATAGTGAATTTAGACCAATATATAATTAACCCAGAGTAGCGTTCATATCGGAGTTATTCTTTTATAACCGGTGCTAGGCAAGTATGCGGGTTCCAAATGTATAGTACTATATCGTCCTCACAAAGCGATATGACTAATGGGTGCTTGTGGAATCTCAATGATGCCGCTGTCTTCTCACACTCGCCAGAGGCTCCTGTGCTTGCGCAAACAATGTGGTGGCGAGTGAACGCCCCTATCTCGTGCCTCTAGAAACCGCTAGTGGATCGGATGTAGCCCCATTAATCCTCAGTCTGGCTGGAGGTGCTGTATACAGCAGCTGTATTCAACGAAGGAACATTTGGGGAATCCCAATATATTGCTGCACTGTAAACATATATGTCCATTCTACGGAATCAAACGCATTGGCGGTATCTAGTAATATCGCCACGGCTTATAAGGAGGGGTCTAGGTTGGGAAAGTAGCAAGAAGAGGGTAAGTAGATTATGGGCTGTGGAAAAGACTGATCTGGTAATAACATATTGGTGAGTAGGGATTGCAGTCTATTGACCAATATAACTGAGTGCGCAGGCTCGTAACACCCCAGCCTGTGTGCTGATGCATATCCCCCTAATAGTGATTTTAAATGCCTCCCATAGGACATCCGCTCCCGCCACAGATCCTACATTGTTCTCAAAGTACTCGAGGACAGCCACCCGCAGGTCATTTCAGAATAACTGATCATGCAATGCTGTGGATTGAAACCGCCAAGTGAACAGGGGAGGAGTGTGTGTCGGTATTGCTGCTACTAATTTCACTGGTGCATGTTCTGACAGGATTCTGGGCATGTGTTGCACCGTAGATGTCCAGGTGCTGACCTTTCTGGTTGCCAGCCAGTAATCTAGGCGTGACCATGTCCCATATATAGTTGAGACCAAGGTGCCCTCCCTACCCTCTTGATTCCTCAAGCGGCACAAGTCTACTAAGCCATTATCGGTGATACCCTCCCGCAACACTTGAGCTGATTGTTTGCCCTGCCAGTCCCGAGTGGCAGATCTGTCCCTTTCCAGGTCCCCTCCCAGATGATGGCTGTGGCTTGTAGCGTGTGCAGCCCACACCATATTTGTGTCTAAAAGCCTGGGTTATCCACATTTGGACCGTAAGTAGCTATGATGGTGATCAGGGTGCCATAAAGTCTGCCTTGCATTATCGCAAATCAGCCAGTCATCAGTTTCAGTATGGGTGGGCGTAAAATGAACACCTTTCTTAATTCGAATCATGACCTCCTGGAGTATCAGGAGTAGGAGGAAGTCACACGCACACAGGTCAATCTTGCCCCAAAGCTATTTTCAGTATGTTTAGTGAGGTGTGATTCCTGAAGTAGGCCTATTTGTACTGGTGCCTATCGAGGTACACCAGCACCTGCCTAGTTTTCCTGGGGTTATTCAGTCCCCGCACATTCTACATTAACATTACTACCTGCCCTCTAATAGGAATCATTGCAAGCCCAAATTAGTCTAGTTGAGGATTTTGCCCTTGCCATATCTCCACGACATAATACAATCAACATCTGCACTGTGGTAGAACAACGCAAACCAAAAGAAACAGTCCCCCCAACCACTTTAGCAATCCAAAACTGTTAAAGACAACAATATTCCCTATCAAAAGTAACAAACCGAGGACAATGACATCCAATTCGCAGAATGTCCTTGTCTGCATGTGTAATGCTACAGAAACATTTGGGTGCGCCCGCTTGGGGGACTCCAGAGGCTCCAACATCCTCCCGGTGGTCGGAGGTGGCCAGGTATGTATTACATTGGCTAAATTAAGTTGATAACTACTGCCATGCGGCTACTAAGCATGTTGATTTTCCCCTATATTGACTGGAGACTTTGCTGCATAGCAAGTAATGCGTTTTCCAGGTATGTTGTGCTGGATGGCTGTGGGTTTCCATCCGGTGGGGCATCTTGTTAGGATTTGGTAAAATGCTGAGACTCAAATGTTAATCTTGATTGGGCCATGTCTGCCTTCACATGTTGAATTAACCTTGTAGGCCGCGGCCGGTCAAGATGGGGTGCAGCTGTATAGGTGTTTTTATGTGCTCGCACGGTACTCCCCCTCACGCAACCTTTGCTCGGCTCACCTCCAACTTCTGGCAGTCCCTACCTTTAAGCTGAAGCGACATGGGGGAAGTAGGTTTGCAACGTCAGCGCCTAGATTGTGGAATTCCATCCCCTTGGAAATCCGGTCTAGTTCACATTTACTGAATTCAGGAAATCTCTCAAAACCTGGCTGTACACCCAGGCCTATGAATAACTGTTACTGATTCAGCACTAGCACCTTCTAGATCCAGCGCCATGAAGCCAATCGGTGAACGAGCGCTTTATAAAACATTTTTAACATAACATTTTATCTTAATCTAATTGTAGTCAGTAGTAGTGACTAAGGTTTCCTGCTAGCGCCAATTAGCTTTTCTCTGCACTAAAGTGCACTCTCCCTGCAGCGAATGAATCAGCCACCAGTACTAGGCAGGCCCCCATATCTGGGATCTGACCAGTAGCTTCACTCCACCCTCAGGGGCCCCACCAATTTTCTGTGAAGGGGTGAGGGAGCAAGCATGTACGTTGCACTATCCCTGTGCCTGTGACCGGTGACGATGCGCAGATATTTCCCGTATGAGGACACTGTGAAAAAAGAATCTGCGTGGTCTCATTCAAGCCCCCGTGGGGCCGGCTGCATTACGGTCGCACTTGTTCTTGGGACCCCAATCATTGTCCTCATGCCCTGCGATCCCCAACCGTGCTCCAATTCTGTGCACGCAGGCCTCACTTTCTCTTGCTCAGGGATCCACAGAGCAAATACTCATGCATGTGTGCCCTGCTAGGAGATACTGCATCTACTCGCTTAGAGTATGACCCCTTTTGTTCTCACGCTTATGGCACCGAGGGAGGGCCTCAGTCCTGCAACTGCCCCTAGGGTCTCCCGGTGCAGAGTCGGTCCCCTCTCAGCTGCAGGTTGGACGGATCAGACGTCTGCTGCAGCTCTACTTCCCAGCGCAGTCAGGCTCGCCTCGGGTATTGACAGTCGACTCTCTCCCACAGTCTCCGCTCTGCACCCGGGGAGTTCCTTTCTGATTGTCGGCAGCTGCTGTTCATCTGGGCTCACTCTGGCTTATGCTGGTAGTGTCCCGATATTCACACAGCTGCCATTTTAGGCCTATTCAGGCCTCATCTAGCTGAGGCGCACTTCGTCACATTCAGATGTGCCTCTGCTCACAACGTGTCATTTTGGGGGTCTGCAGGATCATTGTTGTTTCCCACACACTGCGCCCTCCAGTTAGAGGGCGGATGGCAGCCAGTTAGTCGGATTATGGTCAGATAATTATTCCCGGCTGGCAGAGCAACACTAGAGTGCGACCATCTTGCCGTGGGCTTTCTGGTGCCTCCCCGCGCCCCTGAGGAGAAGGCAGGGTAGAGGGTCTGCTTCACATGTATTATTGTGCCCAACAAGGGCAAATAATTTGTTGTTACCTGGGGGAGTAGAAGAGTGAGGGAGGGGGGCATAAAACTGTGCCTTCCACCCTACATGTGACTCAGTTCATTATGCCTCATTGTGCTCATGGTCAAGATTTATGCCAAGGGCCTGTTAACAAAGATGAACACTTTCCATTGACTTTCATCAACTGGCCTTCCAGTGTGTGTGGGGGGTCCTTTTTCCTTGGCATGTGTAATCCTATGGGCTCTTCAGTGTCTTGTGCATAATTTGAATTGTTCATCTTATTATTTAGAAAGAGTATTGAGGCATTTACTCTAAGCGGCAGGGTCATCCCCAGTTGGCTGACTAGGATAAAACCTTGGTGGAAGAGTAACAACGGGTACGAAAACTACAGATGAATTGTGTGTTGCTGATCATACCAGTGGGTTGCAAGTTAACTGGGGTCATTTCACACGTTCAGTGCATGGAACGAACCGGTGATCTTGGATGAATGACCTAACCCAATAATATGCACAAACAGCAAGTATTCATTAACCATTAACCAATAATTTACAGTTTCGATACAAATGTGCTGCACCTACTCCTAGTGCCTACGATAGAAGAAATAAATGAGCCTTCAATGCCAAGAAGTCGATTCGTGACCCAAAACATTTTTTAGGCATCTAAAAGATCGCTTTCTCAAATATACTGTCTTCGGTCGGGAATTCAGTTTTCAGATCCCTCAGGGAGGTCGATGCTAATAATTTACCTGTAGCGGATGACATCAAAAGTTACAGGACACAAAACGGACGCATATGATTCAGCCTATTCAATCACAATGAATTCTCTCTAGAACTAAGAGAGAGAATAAATAATCCACACATCCTACTACATTCACTCTTCTCAAGAGTGTAAATGTATGTCCCTGAAAAGGGGACATTATCCTCCGCTCCAAAGGCTGTTCAACATCCATTCATTTTACAGGTATGGTTGAGTGTAAACGCCAAACCACTGTGGGCGTGGCTTTTTTCGAATCTGAGGGATGCCTTGTGGGTATGAGATAATTTTCTCACTTTAATAGTGCGGAGATATGACCTCCTCTGAGAGTATCCAATCTTGAGTCATATTAGTTTATGGAGACTGCAGACTGTAGTTTTCAGGATAAACCTGGGCTGGGTATGATAATGGTGATAATGGTGGCTGATAATGGCGCATGCCATTATAGAATCCATAATAGTTGGTCTTTGGTTTGGTAAGCAGCAGCTCCGCAGGTTTGAACTGCATTTCATTGCAGTTGTTGAATTCCTGTTAAGACAGCCTGTGGTGCAATCTGAGATCCTCATTTCTCTCAAGATCATCATAGTTTGAAATGCAAACGTGCAAACTATGATGCCAACTAGTCTATAGAGGTACAGTGTCCACTTATGTCTCAGCAATGTTGTTGGGTTGTTGTGAGTTTTTTGTGTTTTCTCTCTCAAATGGTGAATGAATGCAACCTGACGCTTCTGTCCACAAACAAGTAGATGTCATTTACCTTATGCTAACATTCTTGAAGCTCTTCGGGTCCATGTTCTATGAAAGCTTGTGCCGCTATTGCCCGTTGTTGTGTACACTTTACATTGAATGGTTGGGTGGATTAGGGGTTACACCATCACTGAATGTGTGTTCTGCTATCTAAGGGTTTAGCCCCAGAAAAAAAAAAACTATATATATATATATATATATATATATATATATATATATATATATATATATATATATATATATATATATATATTTTTCTACTGGCGGTCGCCAGTAGATAGTTATAGTTAGGACCGTGTTTCCATAGAAAATCCGCAACATTCTATTTGGAATAACTTTGGCGCCGGTTGACGAATCAGAAAGTGTCGGCCGCCATTTTCTGTCTCTCGCACAGAAAAACAAAGGTGGATAACGTGAAAAGGGGGCAACGAAGAGAGTTGCAGACCCCCTAACGTTTGTCAGGGGGTCCATGAAGGACCATAAAGTACGAAAAATACATTTAATAATTTTCAAAAAAAATCGCGGAGTGCGCGTACGGTAAGCTTACGGCAAAAAAAAATAAAAAAATAAAAAAACGAAATAACAATCACATTTATTAAATAAATTGAGGGACCCGCAAGGGAGAAAAAAAAATTGTTACTGTGTAAAAAAAAGGCGACGGTTTGAACTGAGCAAATGGGGCGCTCGGTGCGCGAAGCGCACATAGTGCCCACAGCGCGTGCACGGTGCGCGAAGCGCACCGTGCGCGCAGGGTGTGCGCACGGTGAAAAACCAGAAAAAAAAAAACATAACTTAGCATTTAAAAAACCGTACAAATTCACTGAAAAAACCATAGGTTTCACACACGTTATAGTTAGGAATTAGCATTTAAAAAACCTTGCAAATTCACTTAAAAAACCATAGGTTTCACACATGTTATAGTTAGCTGTACATTTCACTCGTAAAAAACCAATGAAATTCCACGTTATAGTTAGATCAGGTAACTATAACTTGAAAACTTCATAACAAATAAGTCTCCCAAGATGGCCACCAGACACAAACTATGACCCAGATGTAGCCCAAGTATAGCCCAATGACAGAATGTCCCAGAGTGTTCTTAACCTCTTCTGTGCCCATGACGAGATAGTCTCGTCATGGAGCACGGTCGCGCTGTGCCCATGACGAGACTATCTCGTCATGAAACCCGCCCACTAATGAAACGCCCGGCACAGGATGGGGAAAGGGCGTGGCACAGAAGGGGTTAAAAACAACTAGAGCGCTTACTGTCTTCATTATGACAAAAGTATGGCACACCTGAAGCCATCTTGATTGGAATAAACTGGTAACACTTAAAACATTTAATTTAAAAAGGAACACAATGAGGGGGTTCATTTTGCCATAGAAATTATGATTAATGCTGAAGAAAGAAAATGAGGGCACATTTTGACTTCTCAAATCCTCTTCTATTTCAGGCTGAAACATGCACTTTTAATACCAGCAGCAGTTTTCCCTGGTGAGCAGTAGTTTTACTACAGTGATCTAATGAGCAATTAGAGTGCTAACATTCAGAATTTATGGCAAATGTGTGACATATCTGAATACCTTCATGATGGAATCAAAGTAAAAGACTGAAAGCATTTCCTACTGAGGAGACTGCAGTACATGAGGAAATTAGGAAACTTCATAACAAATAAATCTCCCAAGATGGCCACCGGAGACAAAAGAGCCCAAATGTAGCCCAAAATCACCCATATGTAGCCCAAATATAGCCCAATGACAGAAGTGTGCAAAACACTTATTATTTTGTGTTTTTGCAGTGTTATATAGTGCAGACTTGTCAGGTATTGGAGTGCTTTACATGAGCATTGGTTCCATCACACAAGAACAAATTCATTTTGGTTGTAGACATGGGGAGACTACGTGATTTGACCAGAATCACAGAATGTCGAGCTGAAGCAGAAACTCCAACCTGGTTCCCCAGTTGCAAAGTCCGCAGTTCTGGAAGTAACACCACATCCTCTCCCCTAAGTGCAACATTTAATCAAGTGGTCAACTGGATAAAAAAAACATAAAGATAACCAATAATTTAAAAGTGCTTTGTCGCTATTTGAAAACTCAGAAAATATGTCCTTATTTTAGTCTTTTAGAGCACTAACCATAATTTTGATGCCAATAAGACCCTCTCATATATGTAATTTCTAAAGGAAATGCTCTAGGTATTACAGTTTTGATTACATCAAGATGACTTCAGGCGTTCCACACTTGTAATAAATTTAGAATGTTAGCAATCTAGTTGTTCATACTGTTGAGAGGCAGAGGCCAGGGGCACGGACTGTGAAAATTGAAGGCAGATAGGAGGGTGCAAAGGCAAAAATGTAACCACACTGAGCAGGCAGGAAGGGCCGTGGCAGTACAACAGACTATGGAGGGCAGTGGAAAGGGGGGCAGGGGCAACAAACCAACAATACAGGACTTGCAAGAGAGGCTGTGGCAATGTAATAGACCATTGTGGGCAGAAGGAAGAGGCAATGGTAGTACAACCATACATGCCAACAGACCCGATTCAGCCAGGAAACGTCCAATGTTTTTAAGCTCAAATGGGCTTTATTTGATCTGTCTCCTGTCTACAATCTCCTCTTTTTCAATGTAACTCAAAGGGGAAAATCAATACCCCAGTTTTTTTTCAAAATCTCCCTCTTACCAAGTTCAAAATGTTCGCAAGTATGGTACATTGGATCATGGAAGGAAATGGGGTAGGGACATGGACTTGGATAACAGAGGACAGGAGGGACATGGAGAGGTGCACCAAACTGACCCTGCAGGGCAGGCATCAGGGTTTGCAGCAGCACAATACACCACACGGGGCATGCGGGACGGGAGTGCAGCACAATAATCCATAGAAAGCAAGAGGGAGGGGACAGGACTATGCACATGGACAAGAGAGAACAGAGGGGCAAGAGGCAATGGTAGCTAGCTGACCATAATGGACAGACGGGAGAGAAAGCTGCAGCATAACAGACCATAAAGGGCAAGAGGGACGGATCAGGGGCATTACAATGGATCAGACAAGCCAGGAGGGAGGGAGTAGGGGTCTGCACATGTAAACAGAGGGCTGGGGGCAAGGGGGCAGGGCAGGAGCAGCAAGATAGCCATGGAGGTCAGGCAGGATGGGCACTAGAAGCAAGACACACCATGAAGAGCAACAGTGAGACTGTGATGGCATACACACAGACCATGGAGGGAAGGGGGGAGGGGGTAAGGGGCAGCTAACTGACCACACAGGGAAGGTGGGAGGGACCATGGCAGCACAGAAGACCATGCATGGCAAGTGGGAGGGTTAGTGGCAGCACAATGGCTATGATGGGCAAGAAGGAGGGTTCAGGGGCATGCACAAAGGACGATGGAGGATAGAAGGGAGGGTCAGGACCTGTGCACAGACAAGAAAGTTCAGGGGAAGGGGCCTCACAACAGACCGCACGGGGCAGGCAGGAGGAGCAGTTGCAGCACAACAGACCAGGGAGGGCAGAAGGGTGTGGCAGTACAATGGACCATGTAGGACAGGAGGAAGAGGATAGGGGCATGGCATGTGGACAGGCAGGGTGGAGGTGGCAGGGACAGGTTACAGTCATCTGACAATGCTAGGCAGGTGGGAGGGGAGTGGCAGCTCAACAGAACACTCAGAGTAGATAGGAGTGGCAGGTCCATGGAACATGGTGGGCAAAAAGGATGGAGCAGGGGCATGCACAAAGACATCGGAGGGCAGGGGAAGGAGAATGGGGGCAGCAAGCTAAGCACAGAGTTTAAGCAGGAGCTCAATGATGGGGCATAGAATTGGGCAATGGAGGGCAGGAGGAGTGGACTGGTACATCATACTAAATTGAGGGCAGTGGCAGCACATCAGACCATGCATGGCAGGAGGGAGGAGGCTAGTCCATGGATTCAGACAACAGAGGATAGGGAGGAGGTGGATGGGGCAGCAAGCTAACTGTTCAGAGAAGGCGGGTATTAGGAACTTTATTGTTTTTAAAACGTGTGTCTGTGCGAACTACTTAAAATATGAACAAGTATGCAGCATAATCTCACTTTTATTCAGGAAGAAGAGGACGTTTGGGACTGTGACTCCGGGCTCACTTGGCAGAAACACCCCCTGACCCTCCACCCCCATCGCCAAATGTAATGCCCGTGAAAAGGGTAGGTGAACACAGTGTTATATAGAACATAGTCCTGAGAGCACGAATGAAAATGAAAACTAGATATAGTGTATGGTATAAACTATGCACCAAAAAGTGTGATATAAGATGAACCGGGCGTGAAATATAATATGCAATACATTGTGCGTAATGACCGAATCATTGGAGAGCGCGAGATGGCACAGGACTAGCGCGTGCTATGTGATATGCGCCTTGGAGTGTAATATGCACAGGGCAGTGTTGTGTAACCTAACTAGTCTCTAAAGTTGTAATATAAAATATGTGCTGGGGAGTGTAACGTTGCATATGCACTGTCACAAAGATATGGATCCCAGATTGTAATATGTATGGCATAGCGCTGTGCGTTATAACATAGGCATCAAGGAAGGCACGTTAGATGGGGCAATATAACCCGTGCGAAGACAAGTGTGGCATGACATATTCACGGGGTGGTGTTACAGTGCACATGGGCTAGAGAGTGTCATAGCATATGCACTAGCTGGTGGAATACAACACAGAGGTGTGAGGCAATCGGCGGGCACTGGTGGGTGTAACACAGCATTGGGCTCTGCCAGGAGCGCGCTGTGACTCTCAATTGATGTTCGTCCCCTTTCCAGAGAGTAAAATAACAAGCATTTACAATGCAATGGTCTCGGCATTGTCAAAGTTAGAGCTATTGGTATTGCTCATGACATTGCTTTTGTTTTTGCCTTAAAAAGATTGAAAGAAACAGCATTGTTATTCGCAATGTTAGTAGCTTAATCTGTCTGAAATGTGAGACCTATTGCATTTGTACACACACACAGAGGCAAACATACAAAGCCACTCATACAGAGCCACCTACACAGAGCTATTTGCATAGAGCAACCCACACACACAGAGCCACCCATACTGAGCCACCTACACATACACAGATTTTCCCACACAGAGTCAGAGGCACTCATGCATAGAGGCACCTACAAAAAAAGGCACCCACATAGAGGCACATAAAGACACACACACATACACATACACATAGAGACTCCTGCAGACACACAGACACCCACATTCACACAGAGCCATACACACACAAGGCCACACTCACAAAGACACACATACACAGAGCCACATACACATACAGCCACACACAGAGAGCTACACAGATATACAGAGGGCTGCCTCTGAACACGACATCTCACACACACACCAGCCTAGCACACTGTCCCAGAATGTTATCACGGCTACGTCCATTGCCCAAGTGATTCTCATATGGTACAGATCTTCAGTGCACATAACTACATCATGGCTGCACAACTTCTCTCCATTTTGTGGAAGTTTCCTTCTGTTTCACAACTGCTAGCCCAAATATTGACATTTCTCCATGTGCTCACTAATAAAAATACAAATCGCCCACTATTCTTGGTCAGTGGCAGGTCGTAACCCCCCCAGGTTCCCTTTCATCTCCCCTGTGGGAGCTGTCAGGGTTAGGCCAGCATGCACAGTGCATTTCGGGTGGAGGAGGGCTGATAATATGGAAAATGTGCACTTGTAGCAGAACCCTTTGCGTGGACTTGAGAGGTGCGAGTCCCCTGCTCTGGGGAGGGGAAATACGCGACACTGAGAAAGGGGGACAGTGTACCTCGACATTTGGAAGCACTGGATATATATATCCTAAACCAGATTTTTGAAAGGATAGGATAAACAGTATGCTGCAACTGGACCCAGAAAAGGTTACATACTTCGAACATAAGGGTGCCCCTGAACGGTTGCATTTTTATAGCGCTCCATACATTTTCTAGCGCTTCTTGATGAGGTGCCAAAGGCTCACAGGAGGTCCAGTAAGGGGGCTATTCTGTTTGTTGTCTATGGGTAATAAAGTATATAGATGTAAGACTGGTCTATGCGGTAACTGCATTCTTACTTCCCTGGGGCAGGGGCGACACCTGATTGTGTGTTGGGCTGGGGGTGACCACAGGCTATCAGTCTAGATAATTTTATCCCCAGGCTACTGCCCTCGCACACGGAAGCACATCTTACACAAATGAAAAGACAGGCAACTAAACATGCAAAAAGAGCCATGTTCCAGAAGGAACAAAAACAACGTGTCGATAATTGGATTTGTGCGCAAGAGGGCAAAAAAACACCTCAAAGCGCTATACTGAAATACCAATAGTTGGAAGCGCTACACAAATCACTACATAAAGTGCTTGGCTCCACGCGAATATCTAATAGCGTTATACGACTGCCAATAATATATAAGCTGTTATACACAAAAACATAGTGGGTGCTTGACTAGTAAGTAACTCGTGCTATGCACTGATCGCTGCTACGAACGATGCGTTTCCAAAATTTACCCACACACTCCCCATGCAGGTGAGTTGAAAACGTATGGGCTTGGAAAGAGATCCAAATAATCAAACCAAACATTTCACATTAAAACAAATTCCAACATTTTTTAAAGCTGTGTGTGAACAAAAGGGGGCTGTCCCGTGCCTCCCACGGCTCAGATATGAAAATGCACACAAGGAAAGATCGTTACGGCATGCAAATGAGCTCCGAGGGAGAGGCCGCGGCACCAGGATAAAGGATGTTTGTGTAACGCGCTCATATGACAGCCCGGGAACCAAAAGAAAACAAGCGCAGCCTTCGCAGCCGAGACCTAAAAATGACTTGGGTACAAAGCTGTTGTAAAGCATTACAATAGAGTTATCACAATACCTGCTGCGAGAACCAGGAGCTAAGGTGAAAGGCGGCACCACAAAACAGAATCATAACTGCTGTTTCATGAAAACCAGAACTAGATCTCCTGCTCTTACGAACTGTTCTGCATTTAACTCGGACGGCTTGCCTGAATCTCATTCAATGACATGTCTGCTCTCGGGCAGCGCGTGCTCATGAATCTCACACCCTCACATGACGTTGCCACACGAATACCGTGCATTGTGTAGTGAGACACTCAGGACTCACGCAGGTGAACTTCAACCGGATATGTACAGCGCGCATGCTCTGGCCAGGTGAGACAGAGGCTATAAAATAAAGGGGCGTGCATAGCACGTGGTCTTACTGTCCACACAGTGAGCGTGAGCTCTATGGACTTGGGAATTACGGGTTTTGCACAGCCAGGCCCTCAAAACACCATAACTGGCCCCCCACATTGGAGACGAGGGTGGCTCTCCCTCTCATGCTTCGAGGCTCTGACCGCTTGCCGGCCTCCCCTAACTGTACCAACACCGCCGAGCCCTGTGACTGGCCTCTCCTCTGCCTGCCCGCTGCCACCATATGCTCCGGGGCCAGCCCTGGTGCTAATCTCCCTGAAGCCGCATACGCCCTGTTGCTGATCTGCACCGATCTCACCTGACAGCGGCCCACAAATCATCTGCAGTCCCGGGCGCCTCCACTCCTGGCCTGACACAGCCGGCCGGCTGCCGGGTGACTTCCTAGAGCCCCGTAACATGCACAGTGAGTCCCACACCGCTTCTCCAGCCGCTCACGCTCCTGCCTTTGCTGTTTATTTCCACGGCCCCCAGAACACTGTTCCCGCCGTCACTCCGAAGCGGCCCTAGCAGTGCGCCTTTCTCCGAGGCAGAGCAAAAATGCCTCGGAGAAAGGCAGCGTCGTTTTCGGATTCGGGGGCGTGTTTTGCTGTTGTCTCCTCCTTGAGACTTCTTGCAAAAAACACGCCCCCCGATCCGAAAAGGACGGGGCCTAATCTGAATGACTGACCTCTTCTCCAATGGCTGGCCAGCATTCAAGAGGCCAGCCAATGGAGAACAGGGGAGAAGAGGGGCGGGTTCAAGCCCCTCTTCTCCAAGTCATTAAATCTCGGAGCGAGACTGCGCAAGCGCAGCCTTCGCAGCCGAGACCTAAAAAGTATTACACATCCGGCAGTGGATGTGTGTTTTATTAACCGTGAGGTGGGTTTCTTGCATAGTTTTGGTCGAATTTTTGTCGAATCCCCTTTGAATGGCTTGGTGTGCATGTGTATTAAATGTGCCCGTCAATAGCTACCCATGTTTTTGTATAAATAAACGACAAGGGTGTCTACCGGGATTAGGCACGGTAGGGCATCAGACATGTCAGAGCTTCACTAGTGGTGTAAATACATTCCACGTGGATTCATTGTATGCATAGTCGCCTTTTAATGAATATCACGCAAATCGTCATGGTGATAGGTACGTACGGTTTGTCCAGCATGTCCTAGGTGTGTCTATAAATATATATTTTTTAAAAATAATAAAAAACAGTGGCCGGCCCTGGGGATTGGGGTCAAAAAAATATAATTAGGAGTCAGGCCCTGGGGGATGGGGTCAATAGGGCCAATAAATTAGAATAAGAAGGGGAACCACACAGCCCCCTTCTTAAAAAATTAAAATAAATAAAAGACTGGCATCGTGCCAGAGGCCACGCCCCCTCCTTGCAGCACTCTGCAAACGCGCCCCCTGGCGAGTTGTAAGTTGGGGAATTAATTCCTCTTCAATACTGAGGGTCCCTGAGGGCCAACTAGCCCAACAGGCATCTCCAGTATGCGCCAGGGAGCTGCGCTGCAGACAGGTGTTCTGAGGCCAAGCCCCTTTTTACAACTCTCTGCAACGCAGCTCTGTGGCGCTTACTGGAGGTACCTATTGGTCTAGTTTGACCCTAGGGACCCTTAGGATTCAAGGGGACTTAATCTCTCAACTTAGAACAGCCACAGGGCGCGTTTACACAGTGGTGAAGGGAGGGGACGGGGCCTGAGGTGACGTGTGCAAACACGCACTATGGCACGTTTTAAATTGGGGATATAATTTCCCTTCAATACTGAGGGCTCCTGGGGGCTAACTAGCCCACCAGGTGCTTCCAGTAAGCGCCACTGAGCTGTGTTGCAGAGAGGTGGTCCAGGCCGTGCCACTTTTTACACCTCTCTGCAACGCAGTTCTGTGGCGCATACTGGAGGTACCTAGTGGGCTAGTTGGACCCTCAGGATTCAAATTAACTTAATCTCCCAACTAAAAACGGACACAGGGCGTGTTTACACAGTGGTGAAGGGAGGGGACGGGGCCTGAGTTAACGTGTGCAAAAACGCTCTGTGGCCTGTTTTAAGAGGTAGTTTTAATCCCCCTGCCCTATTATATACTAGGGGCTTACAGAGGAGGTCATGCTAATCACAGGGGGACCCCAACGCATAATGTTCCCTAGTGTATGTAGGTGTTTTCACTGTATTCTAAGTGTCTTTTAACATAGCACTGGCTCTAGGACTGGTTAGTCAGACTCAGTTACCACCAGTATCCGTCTGAAAAAGTTGAGGGTACAGGATGATTTTGCAACAAGGCTTCTTTCTGCACTTCTTTTTTTTCTTTCTGTGCATTTTTTCTTCTTTCTTCACATGTCCTATCTCTGTAGGCACAGTTAGAAATTAGCATTTAAAAAACCTTTGAAATTCACAGAAAAAAACATAGGTTTCAGGCACGTTATAGTTAGGAATTAGCATTTAAAAAACCTCAGAAATTCACTGAAAAAACCATAGGTTTCAGGGGTGTTATAGTTAGCTGGACCTTTCACTTGTACAAAATCATTGAAATTCCCCCGTTATAGTTAGTTCAGCTAACTATAACACCGTTGGTGCGCTGTCGGCGCTCGGTGCGCTTCGCGCACCAAACACCCACGGTTCGCAGTGCGTGGCGTGCGCGTGCGCGCACCTCGCGATTTAAAAAAAAAATAAAAATTCTGTGATCCCCTGACCAAGGCTAGGGGGTCAGGAACTGTCCACTCTGCCCCCTTTTCACGTTCTCCGCCTTTTTTTTTCACCCCCTCAGACTGCGAGAGACAAAATGGCGGCCGACACTTCCTGGTTTCGACCGATTGGAATGTTTACCGACATCTAACAACCAATCAGAATTGCGCTCGCGCACGGCAGGGTGCGCGCACAGTGCGCGCGTATAGATATTGATATGCTTTTAAATGCTATTTTCTCAGGAAATACTGAACAGATTTACACCAGACCTGCAAAAGGCACTTCCTTGACCTTATGGCTACCTCTGCCAAATTTCACGTAATTCTGTTCAGCCGTTCGGGCTGTAGCTGCGACTAAAGGTCCTATGGAAAAATGCATGGGGAAAACGCGTTTTGGGACCCCCCCTTTTTCTCGGCCCCCACTTGATGAATCACCACGAGACTTTCAGGGTAGGAGCTGAACGGAGCGCCCCATTTGTTTTGAAAATTTGGCGAGGATTCGTCAACCGGCGCCAAAGTTATTCAAAATAGAATTTTGAGATTTCCTATGGAAACTAAGTTTTAACTATAACTATCTACTGGCGACCGCCAGTAGAATATATATATATATATATATATATATATATATATATATATATATATATATATATATATATATATATATATATATATATATATATATATATATATATATATATATATATATATATATATATATATATATATATATATATATATATATATATATATATATATATATATATATATATATATATATATATATATATATATATATATATATATATATATATATATATATATATATATATATATATCTATCTATCTATCTATCTACTGGCGGTCGCCAGTAGGTAGTTATAGTTAGGACCCTGTTTCCATAGGAAAACCGCAACATTCTATTTGGAATAACTTTGGCGCCGGTCGACGAATCCTCGCGACATTTTCAAAACTAATGGGGCGCTACGCTCCGCTCCTACCCTGAAAGTCTCGGGGGGGATTCGTCAAGCGGGGGCTGAGAAAAAAGGGGGGTCCCAAAACACGTTTTTCCCATGCATTTTTCCATAGGACCTTTAGACACAGCTACAGCCCGAACGGCTGAACAGAGTTACTTGAAATTTGGCAGAGAGGTAGTCTACAGGTCAAGGAAGTGCCTTTTGTAGGTCTGGTGTAAATCTGTTCAGTAGTTCCTGAGAAAATAGCATTTAAATCAATATATATATCTGTGGCAGCTTACGGTGCGCTTACCATGCGCTTACGGTAAGCTTACCGTATGCGTACGGTGCCGTGCGCGAGCGCGATTCTGATTGGCTGTTAGATCTTAGTAAACATTCGAATCGGTCGAAACCAGGAAGCGGCGGCCGCCATTTTCTCTCTCGCACTCTGAGGGGGGGAGGAAAAACAAAGGTTGAAAACATGTAAAGGGGCAGGTTAGACAGCTCCTAACCACCTAGCCTTGATTAAGGTGTCCCAAAAGAACCCCCAAGGCAAAAAATTCAATTTTATATTTTTTCGAACAAACGGCGATTACGCTTACCGTACGCGTACGGTAAAAATTAATTATAAAAAAAAATTAACCACATTTCCCCCCCCCCCCCTGTGTGCATAAGACAATGGAACATTTAATAGTTTACCTTTCACAACGAAGCGCATAATATGTCCTCCGTGTGCGGACGGTGCGCGAAGCGCATCGTGCGTACATGGCCCATCCAGTGTAACGTCGGTGCGCGTAGCGCACCGCGTGCCCACCGTGCGTGCACGGCACTAACTGCGTAAAGTAACTTAGCATTTTAAAAAACCGTACAAATTCACTGAAAAAACCATAGGTTTCACACACGTTATAGTTAGGAATTAGCATTTAAAAAACCTTGCAAATTCACTGAAAAAACCATAGGTTTCGCACATGTTATAGTTAGCTGGACATTTTACTCATAAAAAACCAATGAAATTCCCCCGTTATAGTTAGTGCAGGCAACTATAACTCACGCGACCGCAATCCTCTGCTGATGACATATGTGTCTTTATGAAAAAAAAATATTTGTAATATATGTATAGCTAAAATTTAATGGAAGAAGACATGGGCAAATAAGTGTCTACAGTATTGGCATCAGCAGAGGTTTGCGGTCGCGTGAGTTATAGTTGCCTGCACTAACTATAACGGGGGAATTTCATTGGTTTTTTATGAGTAAAATGTCCAGCTAACTATAACATGTGTGAAACCTATGGTTTTTTCAGTGAATATATATATATATATATATATATATATATATATATATATATATATATATATATATATATATAATATTAATTACCCAGTGAATCATGCATTTTTTGTGTTGCTAATAACTTTGGCCCCGTTTTTTCACAAATCTCCACAAGACTCAAAAAAAGTGCTACTTTTGACTAGATCTAGCAGAAAGATAAACCTTTGTAAAGAAAAGTGCTTTTTGTGTTTTGGTGTTAATCTCTTCAGTAGTTTTGGAGAAATTAAGGTAAAAATGTTTCTTTATTTATCACGCCCCGGAGGATCCACGGAGCCAACAGATCTCAAATCTGATTGGCTGCCACCACCTCAACGAGGAAGTGGTGGCAGCCATCCTACGACTCAGTCTTTAATCCTAGAAAAATGTTAAAAAAAGACCTAAGAGGGCAGGGCAGAGATCCCCTGATCCCCTAGGCCTAATGGTAGGGTCCCAGAGGGGCCCTACCTGGGGCCAAAAATTTGTTTTTTGTTGTGTAGATTTTACTGAGAATTCAGAAAGGATCTGCGAATCCAAGGCAATTAAATTTTTTTTTTTTTTAAAAGCTTGGGTTCCTACTCTTCCTTTTTAAAAACCCCTGAGGTGGGCCACGGCCAGAGGGGGAGGGTAGTGGCGTATAGGTTTTATTGGGGAGGGGTGCATGTTGCCCCACCTCCCACCCACAGGCTGTATTCGGCTCTGGGGGACCCCATCCCCCTGGGCCCGAGCAGGGGTGTGTAATTTAATAAAATATCTACCTGGGGCATGTTGCTTCATAAATCTACTAGTCCTTAAAAAAACTAAAAAAAACAAGCATTTGCAATGCAATAGGTCTCGCATTTATAAGAGTTTGAGCTATTGGCATTGCAAAATTACAATGCCTTTTATTTATGTTTTGGTTTTAAAACAAATAAAAGGCATTGTCATTTACAATGTCAGTAGCATAAACTCGCCTAAAAGCAGTGTGCGGCGTGCAGCAGTGTGCGGCGTGCAGCAGTGTGCGGCGTGCAGCAGTGTGCGGCGTGCAGCAGTGTGCGGCGTGCAGCAGTGTGCGGCGTGCAGCAGTGTGTGGCGTGCAGCAGTGTGTGGCGTGCAGCAGTGTTTCGTGTAGCAGTGTGAGGCATGCAGCACTGTGTGGCGTGCAGCGGCGTGTAGCAGTGTGCGGCGTGCAGCAGTGTCGTGCAGCATGCAGCAGTGTCGTGCAGCATGCAGCAGTGTCGTGCAGCATGCAGCAGTGTCGTGCAGCATGCAGCAGTGTCGTGCAGCATGCAGCAGTGTCGTGCAGCATGCAGCAGTGTCGTGCAGCATGCAGCAGTGTCGTGCAGCATGCAGCAGTGTCGTGCAGCATGCAGCAGTGTCGTGCAGCATGCAGCAGTGTCGTGCAGCAGTGTGCAGCAGTGTCGTGCAGCAGTGTGCAGCAGTGTCGTGCAGCAGTGTGCAGCAGTGGCGTGCAGCAGTGTGTGGCGTGCAGCAGTGTGTGGCGTGCAGCAGTGTGTGGCGTGCAGCAGTGTGTGGCGTGCAGCATTGTTTCGTGCAGTAGTGTGAGGCGTGCAGCAGTGTGAGGCGTGCAGCAGTGTGAGGCGTGCAGCAGTGAGGCGTGCAGCAGTGTCGTGCAACATGCAGCAGTGAGTAATGCAGCAGTGTGCAGCATTGTGTGCCATGCAGCAGTGTGTGGCGTGCAGCAGTGTTTTTCGTGTAGCATTGTGCGGCGTGCAACAGTATGGCGTGCAACAGTATGGCGTGCAGCAGTGTGAGGCGTG
Organism: Triturus cristatus; assembly: GCF_964204655.1. Classification (NCBI taxonomy): domain Eukaryota; kingdom Metazoa; phylum Chordata; class Amphibia; order Caudata; family Salamandridae; genus Triturus; species Triturus cristatus. The sequence continues at coordinate 1,234,544,610 of NC_140582.1, forward strand.
CAGCAGTGTGAGGCGTGCAGCAGTGTGAGGCGTGCAGCAGTGTGAGGCGTGCAGCAGTGTGAGGCGGCACTGTGAGGCATGCAGCACTGTGTGGCGTGCAGCGGTGTGCAGCAGTGTGCGGCATGCAGCAGTGTTGTGCAGCAGTGTTGTGCAGCATGCAGCAGTGTTGTGCAGCATGCAGCAGTGTTGTGCAGCATGCAGCAGTGTTGTGCAGCATGCAGCAGTGTTGTGCAGCAGTGTCGTGCAGCAGTGTGCAGCAGTGTCGTGCAGCAGTGTGTGGCGTGCAGCAGTGTGCAGCAGTGTGTGGCGTGCAGCAGTGTTTCGTGCAGCAGTGTGTGGCGTGCAGCATTGTTTCGTGCAGCAGTGTGAGGCGTGCAGCAGTGTGAGGCGTGCAGCAGTGTGAGGCGTGCAGCAGTGTGAGGCGTGCAGCAGTGTGAGGCGTGCAGCAGTGTGAGGCGTGCAGCAGTGTGAGGCATGCAGCAGTGTGAGGCATGCAGCAGTGTCGTGCAACATGCAGCAGTGAGTAATGCAGCAGTGTGCAGCAGTGTGTGCCATGCAGCAGTGTGTAGCGTGCAGCAGTGTTTTTCGTGTAGCATTGTGCGGCGTGCAGCAGTGTGCGGCGTGCAGCAGTGTGCGGCGTGCAGCAGTGTGTGGCGTGCAGCAGTGTGCGGCGTGCAGCAGTGTGTGGCGTGCAGCAGTGTTTTGTGTAGCAGTGTGAGGCATGCAGCAGTGTGAGGCGTGCAGCAGTGTGAGGCGTGCAGCAGTGTGAGGCGTGCAGCAGTGTGAGGCGTTCAGCGGCGTGCAGCAGTGTGCTGCGTACAGCAGTGTGCTGCGTGCAGCAGTGTGCAGCAGTGTGCGGCGTGCAACAGTGTGTGCCGTGCAACAGTGTGTGCCGTGCAGCAATGTTTCGTGTAGCAGTGTGCAGCATACAGCAGTGTGCGACGTGCAGTAGTGTGCGACGTGCAGCAGTGTGTGGCATGCAGCAGTGTGTGGCATGCAGCAGTGTGTGGCATGCAGCAGTGTGTGGCGTGCAGCAGTGTGTGGCGTGCAGCAGTGTGTGGCGTGCAGCAGTGTCGTGCAGCATGCAGCAGTGAGTAATGCAGCAGTGTGCAGCAGTGTGTGGCGTGCAGCTTGCAGCAGTGTGTGCTGTGCAGCAGTGTGTGCCGTGCAGCAGTGTTTCGTGTAGCATTGTGCGGCGTGCAGCAGTGTGTGGCGTGCAGCAGTGTGTGGCGTGCAGCAGTGTTTTGTGTAGCAGTGTGCGGCGTGCAGCAGTGTGCGGCGTGCAGCAGTGTGCGGCGTGCAGCAGTGTGCGGCGTGCAGCAGTGTGAGGCGTGCAGCAGTGTGAGGCGTGCAGCAGTGTGAGGCGTGCAGCAGTGTGAGGCGTGCAGCAGTGTGAGGCGTGCAGCAGTGTGAGGCATGCAGCAGTGTGAGGCATGCAGCAGTACATGAAATACAAGCATCTCACTGCTAATGGGTTAAACACTGAATATAATACCATTTACCAGCACAACATGGGTCTAGAGACACACAGAAAGGCAGAATAGAGTCCGCTATTTCAGATCACATTCTCAGCCTACAGCTTGGTGCCATTAGCTGGTGCGCTTACACCACCACTGTTAAGCGCCCGGCTTTTAACTAGTGCACCACGTGCTGCCCCACGAGGCCGCCAGTAACTGCAACACTGGGGCTAGTGCCCCAGCCCTTTCACTTTATAAATCACTGTTAGCAGATCTGTTAATCCCACTGGTGCAACTCCAGTGAGGCAGGACTACGGCTCCCACAATGCATCACATTATTAAACGAAAGCTCAGGACTGGAAAAGACTCGAGACCTGACTGTTCAACTGAAACCCCCACCGCAGCAGCCTCAGCGCCTGGTTACCCTTGGGGGCGATTAGACGCACTTTACAAAACTTGTTGATGTTAAATTGATAATGAATACGTGGTTGCTGGCGAATGAGTGCATCAGATAATCTGTGCTAGAAGTAAAATGTGGACTTTATGCCACTTCTTTGCTCGGATACCAACCCCACCTTGTTCTCTCTCTTACACGCACATCACGCACATGGTCACTGCTTATCATGAACTAGCATTACGGGCGCTCTATTACATAAATAAAAAGCCATAGTGAATGGTGCTGGATGCTGTTTGGCAGGTGGGAGGGGTAAATAAAAGGCCACAGTGATTAAACAAAGAAAGTGAAACCAGCCATGGCATCTTGCTGGATGATGTTTGGGAGACAGAGAACAAGAGCGCACTGAAGCTGACCAAGTGGGAGGGGGGAGTGGGGGCGGGCCGCAGTTGTAAAAGGCAGGGAGAGGGTGAGATTGAGGAAGGGAAAGATAGGGATCAAAGGAAAAAACAAGGGGGTGGCAAATGGTGTGCACTTTGATGTCCTCAGTGGCCACGCGGCTCACTGAGGACATCAAAGCAAGTGATCAGGCAGTGCTTTTCAGGCTGCCAAATGGTGCGCGCTCCCAGGGCACATGCACTGTATTTGGCGGCCTGAAAAGCCACTGTTTGCACTTCCAAAACTCGCTTACTATAAGTCTCGCCAGAGCAGCGCTAAAGCGCTGTCTCAGGCGAGACCTAAAAAAGAAATCTGCTAGTACTTTGGTGCCATGCAGCGACAAATAATGGCAGCGTTCTCATTACATAAGAGCTCTGATAATAGCCTCTCCGATTATGTCCGTGCTAATTCTACAGTAGGGCTTAAATACTTGCAATTTCCATATTTTGTCATCTACACACTGGGGCTGGAGGAAGCAGTAATCCATAGTTCCCAGGGTTGAAATGCCCTTGTGAGTCTGTGCATACCTGCTAAGTTTCATGTTTTAAGGGTTTTCACAAGCTCTTCACTAATGTTTTCACATACTGAGAAAGTACGGAAATTCTTTCAGGGTTGGGGAAAAAGTGGATGAATGGAAAGTGAACGTATAAACACTCAACAGATGAGCAAATCTACATGTGCATATTTGCTTGTGCTATAATACAGCGCTCAAATATTTTCTAGGAGTACAATTTCCAGGTCTACTTCTGTAAAATCTTGTGAATTCATGAAATACGTAAATCTGCACTAATGCAAAGATGGATACTGTGGGTGCACTTTTGTGACTTCCTTTAAGAATTGGGCACCTAATTAGGTCTGGCCTCTCTCACTCTTTTATAGCATTCTGCTCATTCACTAGGAGCTTATCGGCACACAAAGTAGTTTTGTTCAGTGCCAGAAACTACTGTGGCAATGTGTGCTTTTTGAGACCCCCAACAAGTGTACTTTTTGCCACTGTTTGTTACAGAGGTGAAGGTCCGGAAGCTCCCACAACAATAAAGTTTTCCAAAAGCCATGTCAAAAGATGACACACATTGACAAAGCCAAAAGACTGTCCATCAATGTTGGACCTATTTGCTTTGCCAGTGCTTGTTCATTTTCATGTTTCCCATACTGTTGTTAAAACTGGTTACACCCATTTTCCATTCTGAATATTTTTGGGAAACACTAGTATGCATGACCATATTTTACTAAATGATGCGTCTAAGGCACCTTCAATTTCACTGTAGTTTAGAAAAACATTTTCTTTCCTAGTTGCAATTTTTTGTGAGCATTTTATTTTGAGGCAAAGAATCCAGGTTGCTTTCAAGCTTCTGCAAGTATTTACATCAAATCGGAGTATTTTCAGAGCAATATACCTAGCCTCATATTGTTAATCTTTGCAAATGTGTATAGACATTTTTTTTTACTGAAACCACTGCCAGTTGTTCACTCTAATAAAGACTTTGCCGTAATGAACGATAAATACAAGTTTGAACAGCATTAACATATGGACACAAATATTACTTCAAAACATTCTCTTCCCTGTTGCACTGTAAACTGACAGCCGAAGGGTTTGTGCTGCAAGGGGGTTGGGACTACTTGTCCCAAGGTCAAAATAAACATTAAAGCTTATTGTCCGTGACCTCAAGCAATGTCCTGGGTGTCGCTATAGGAATTCCACACCTCTGCCAAAATATTTTATATGGGGAAGGCGGACGCCAACAGGAGCAATTACAATGTCTGCTTCCAGCGGGTGGGAGCAGACTTGAGATTTGTTTTCCAGCCTGCACTGATGCAGGCATGGAAACAAATCAAGATATTGCTCGTGTCTGGCGGAAGCAGCGTAAATAGTGCTCCCTGGGGGCTCCCGCAGCATGAGGGGAGCCGACAGGGGTTTGAGGCCTGCAGCCCCCAACGTGTATGCTGTGTGCCCTGGGTCAGCAACAGTGCACCTACCTTAAAATAATACGGGGCTTGGAGGGTAGGGGTACCCGGGGCCATAATAATCACTGAGAAGGGAACCACGCGGCCCACTCTCCTTTAAAAGAGATACGGCCTTGGGGGGATTTGGTCCCTGGGGCATGGTAAGGCTCGTGGAGGGGCAACTTGGCTCCCCTACCCTTTAAAATTCATAGGGCCCTGGGGGGGGTTGGGTTCCCCAGGGTCTAATGAGGCTTCGAAAGGGGGGCAACGCGGCCCCTCTAAAAAATAGGCCTTCAGGATTAGGTCCCTAGGGCCTATAAGAATCGAGGTTGGGCCACGTGGCCCCCATAACCTTTAAAATGCATAGGGCTCTAGAAGGATGGGTTCCCCAGGTCCAAATGAGGCTTGGAGTGGGCACGACACGGTCTCGCCCCCCCCGCCCCTTTAAAAAAAAAAAAAACATTTTAAAAAAGGCCTGGGGGTTGGGGTCTCCAGGGCCTGATGAAGCTGAAGGTGGGAGGCTGTGCAGCCCCCTATTTTTTAAAAATTTTTTTTAAAGGCCTTGAAGGAGTGGTCCCCAGGGCCTAATAGGGCTTGGCGAGGTGGGCTGCATGGCTCCCCTGCCCTTTATTTTATTACATTTTGCCCGAGGGATGAGGTCCCCAGAACCCAAATGCCAGTCCTACGGCACGTTGCAAAGGCCCCGTCATGGACGGCTGAAGGTCGTGCCCGGAGTGGAGTTGGCTGCAGGCCCTGTGGCCAACCCCCTGCAATGCACGACCGAAGGCCCTGTGCAGCTTGGGGTTGATTGGTGTTGGGGGTGTTGTGGACCAACCAATGCCTCCCACGGCTAAAGGCCCTGCACAGCGTGGGGTTGGCTGCATGCGGGGAGGTAACTTTACGTTGTGTTTAAAAAAAAAAAAAAAGTCGGAATTCTCTGAAAAAACAAAGGTTAAAGTAACGTTATTCTCTAAAAACGACAAACTCAAAAGTTACAGTTCGTTATCTTAAGTAACCATAACTCGTGCCCTAAGGTAACTACAACTCACATCCTCGTCATGCACTGCTAATTTACCCACATGTTACATCACTCATGACATCTTATATGACATCATTGATCATGTCACTGCAACATTTGCAATCACATTATGATTAGAAAACTGTGCATTGCAGAGGTGCCTGTTATAGTCACCTTACTTAAGATAACTGTAACTATAGCTGGTTATATATAATCACTTAAGGGTACTCGGCATAAAATTTTTACAGGCAACTGCTGTAAAGTAATATCTACCTGGGTCTGGGATACAAACATATACAAATGTAGTGGTTCAAAGTAGATTTAGTATGTATTATATTACTTTCACCACAACAAATTGCAGTAAATTTGTTGAGACATAATAGTTCTAGTGTTTATAAGACTCTGTATTCCAGTTCCATACCTCTAATATTTGATATCCTTTTTTTCTTTTTCTGTTAGATCAGATGTCTGTGAAGTACCAATGTTGTAAGTCGAATTTGTACACTTTTTAACATATTAAATGTTGTATTGTTTTGCATTTGATGTATATGTGATAGTTCAGTAATCTTTTATTGTAGAATCTTAAAACTGCTTATTCATTAATGTCTTTGTAAACTTTTAAACACATTGTCTAGCTAGCGATCCTCTATTAACGACTGGTAATGTGTCCAAGTGCATTTCTTGGGATGAGTCACTTTTTTTCAGATTGGAGACCGTAATGATCCATTCTGTTTTCATTAATCTCATTTGATGTTTTGAACTTTAATATCATTCAAGTTTGATTAATGCTCTCTTTTATCCAAAATGTTTGTTTCCTATTTAGACCACCTGCGATCATTGACTTAACAGACATGTAAGTGTTTTTTTATTTTATTTACAAACTGTCTATTTGAAAATAGATCATAAGTTTGTGTTGGTCCGCACTTGTACATGACACAGCCCTGTGTGTTTTTCCAAAGTGAGCTCAATAATTGTGCACACCTGCTGGAGGAGCACCCTTTGAGTTGCTTTATGTTGACATCTGACCTGAGTGATAATACCTGGGGAACACCCACAATGTATCTCTTTTTGAGCAAGAGTGCTACTGGCATCTCAACCCAGGCCATGTTTTCACTAAGCGTGGTGGCATCATCTTTATAGTAACAACATAGACCTTTTTTTTACCTGTACCCTTGTGTGGTTACTGAGAACCTGCTCCCACTTAGTTTTATCACTCCCCTTAGCTGGTTTTACTTGACCTTGTAGCCATAATTGAAACGGGGTCATATGGTAATATTTAGATGACCAACTATGCATCGCTCCCAAAATCACAGTTCAAAACACAAAAGGATACACAAAGTCTACAAACATGTTGACTGTTGCGGAAGAGGCTGTCCCTGTAATTGTGACAGAATCTTTCGTTCATGACAAGACCCCTCGCACGCCCTTAAGAGGCATGCTTCATCAAAGGGTGGACTATTCCCATAACCAAGGTCAAGAACAACTTTATTTCGGTTCATCTGAAACATAAAAGTTTACAGTAAAATGATCACAATGTATATAATAATTACAAGCAAATTAAAAGAAGGATAATTCATAAAATGCCAAAGATAAAATTATTTACATACTGGAATTAAATTAGAGCAACATGATAGTGTATGGGTCAAAAATGTTTTGAAAGAGATACGTTTCTAAATCTATAATAATCATTTTAAGGCAACGTACGTTTAGACCATTCATTATACAGGAGCACTTACTCATAGTGTTTTCTGATAGCCAAAGAGACTTTTATGTAGTTGGCTACCGCAATACAAATATCGGGACAGCCAGTGGGTGCAAGAAGTTAGGGCGGATTTTCCTCAGGAATGTGACTAAAAATGTACTCCTCGTCGTTTTATATATGGTGCAGAATAGGACAAAGTGCATAGCGCTTTGGCTCCTAAAGTTGTCTCACGGACAAAGTGTGAGTTAGTGTGAGTTAACGGCCCACCCTCCTTGACGTGGAAATGCCAATAAAAAGTGCACAGCGCATAAACGGAATCTGGTTAAATAAAATCTAGTCTGCAAATCGGTAGTAAAAGTTAAATAGTATTGCAACGGGGCAAGGGACATCTATGGTGGGCCCATCTTGTCTTGATCAAGATAGCGCGAGTTGGCCCTAGAAAAGAACGCCTCTTTACTAATGGCTTTGGCATTTGGTGGGATAATTCCCAGGTTATCATAAAAGTGCCCCAGTCCTATCTCATGGTAAGTGTTCCTCACAAAGTGGAACCATGGTGTTTCTAGGGCATTGGCCAAGTTTTGGCAATCTGTGATTACTTATGGGCTGTTTGCCCATTAAAACAAGGGAGCACTAGCTTTGCAATCCTCTACAAACTCTAGACCCAGTTCCTTGCGACATAGACGGCTGGGTGCACTATTCGGGGTCATCAATAACCTTTTGGTAAATTTATTTTCCATTGTTTGTATCTGGCGACTTTTGTGATGTCATAAAATCGTGTAGTGGAACACGCACTGCGAAGATGTTCATCCAAAGTGAAATGTTGTAGCGTGCTTCAGGAGTATCACTCTCTGTCCAATGAGTGTGGTCACTAAATGTAAGTAGGTAGCGTCCCCTGCACTTAGGGGGCGTCCCCCTGAGCACGGCTGGAAACCCTCAGTCAACTGAGTAAGGGATTTTGAACCTGTAATCTCTTTGATACGATACGCGTAAACAAGTCTTCCTAGTGTTTACATCAAAGTCTGTTTAATACTTGTGCTGGTATTTCAACTTTCATATCCAGTACAGATTATTCAAACATGAATTCATGAGAACGTTCACACTTTTAAACAAATCTCCTGATGCATTTCGGGCGTACATATCGCCCTTCGTCAGGGGAAAATGTCTGCAGAAATAAACAGGGCAAGGATAACATGAGGATACTACTCCAATGTTATAGAAACCGTCACCCTGTTAGTCCATGTGAATAGTCTTGGGACATAAATAAATCCAATAAACGTGGATAACTATGAAGCACATGCTGCTTGAAGTGAAGTTGAAAAACAAATTAAATGATGAAGGGTGGAGTTACGTGAAATGTTAAAGCGGCATAAAAAAGGACTGCTCCATCGATTAGTGTGTTAGCCGGTGCGTATTCTCCTATAAAGAGTGAAGATTAATCTCTGATCATCTGCCCAGTGATGCGAATCATGAGGTGAATGTGAGAGAGTGCAGTCTATATCGTGACGCGAAGCGATAAGGAACTAATATTATCGTTGTGACACAAATGTGCATGAAAAGTATCAGCATGCAGTTGAAGTCCGCCGACGTGGAATCTCAAGGCCCGATTTTACTGTGCGTTAAGACAAACATGCGGCGACAGGGCAGTATAAACGGAGGTGCATACTAAACTTCAATCAGTGTCGTTAGTTTACTCACTTTCTTGCGCTCGTGTCCAAGTTTTATTGCTTTGTGACAACAAGTAATGGCGCGTAAAGAACAAGCATTTACAATGCAATGGTCTCGGCATTGTTAAAGTTAAAGCTATTGCCATTGCTCATGACATTATTTTTGTTTATGTTTTTGTTTTTAAAACATTTAAAGACATGGCATTGTTATTTACAATGTCAATAGCTTAATCACTCTCAAATGCGAGACCTATTGCATTTGCACCCACACACTCAAAGCCACCCACACACACAGAGCCACCCACATAGAGCAACCCACACACAAATAGAGCCACCCATAGAGCCACCCACATAGCCACCTCCACACACAGTTACCCACACACAGACAGACCCACCACGCATAGAGCCACCTACAAAAAAGCCACCCACACACACAGAGCCACACACACACAGCCACCCACACACAGACCCTCCCCCACACACAGACCCTCCCCCACACACACAGCCACCCACACACACAGAGCCACACACACAGAGCCACCCCCACACACAGAGCCACCCCCACACACAGAGCCACCCCCACACACAGAGCCACCCCCACACACAGACCCTCCCCCACACACAGACCCTCCCCCACACACAGAGCCACCCACACACACACAGCCACCCCCACACAGAGCCACCCCCACACAGAGCCCTGACAGGAAGGCAGGGTAATAATGCTGGCCTGGCAGGCTGCGCGTGGTCGGAAGTTTCAAGACTGGAGATAGTCGTGTTCTGTATTCACCACTGTGATGAGGAGGGGTTAGGATGGCTCAGAATAAGAGAAGTACTTCAACTCAAACCCCGAAGGAGAGGCACATAAAAGTGTGCCTTGTGGGTACCGCAGCCACAGAGTTCTGCATTAGAAGGGCAATGTCAGACATTCTGTTAAGTTTGGTCTTTCAGAGTTTGCAGGACTGCCTCACGGAATCTTACAAAAAGGATTAACACACAAATCCCTTTGTTAGTGGCAGGCCAACGCCCATACCAGCCGAAGCCCTTCCTGCACGTCCAATTTGCTCACACCGGAGCAGGTGCCCAGAAGCCCCTTCGCTACTGTCGGGCACATCTCACATGGCAGCCGCTCACCTGCCTCCAACATGCAAGTCACCAGCGTATAATAAAGATCTGTGCTAAAACTCTTTATACTGGGCTCTAGTTTTAATAAAAACATTTCGCTAAGAGAATAGAAAAATATAATCATTCACACATGACTTGCACGGCTACCCTTTTTAATTCAGATACTTCCAGCAGCTTTAATCCTCGACTCTGATTGTTCGAATAAGTAGAAGTTTGTATTCCCTTCAAAAGACAAGAGGAAAGAAAATGACTTGTCATACCTGACTGCCCCAGTAATATAAAATCCAATTGTGAAGAAGAGGAGATAAGGGCAGAGCCGTGGAAGTACCATCAGCTTAGCAAACACTAAATAATGACCAATGTCGGCCCTGCCTGCCGTGATAAAACACTCCATTAGCTTCACTGTTTTTAAATGAGTGATAATTGTGGCACAGCCACACTGAAAGGTGATTGATTTTTTTATCTGTAGCAGCACGCTTTCTGAAAAGGTTAACCAAAATGTCCCGCGAATACCCTGTCCCCTTGCCTTGCTGCGAATTTCGCACAAGTCTATTTGGCATAGCTAATACTGCAAAAATATTCATTTGTCCAAAGACGCTGACATAGGAAATTACCTTACAAAATGACAAAACAATGGCGCATCTTCTGCCAGGACAATAGCGGGAACAGAAACTGAAAGGGTGCAAAGGAACAGCATGTCTGAACTGAAAGGAACAACTGGGAGATTGTATGGAACGTGTGTAATATAAAAACAATACCACACTTGTTCCAAATCCCCCTCAAGCCTTGCTTACTCTCAATGTTCCTTTCAACAGTGCCAATTTTATGCCGAAAGATACCCACTTCGACGTGCTCCTGCAACACATGTCATTCAGACTAAGTCTCTGCAGTAAGTGTGTTTTTGTGCGAGGTGCCGGTTCGTATTTACTTCCTCCCCTCCTGCGCGTCAGCGTTAGAGTGAAACTTCCCCGCCGCTGCTTCTACCTCGGCTGCACCAATCCATTGGAAGTTATTACCCACCTGCCTGCACCACAAACGACTTTAGAAAATGTGGGTGCCAGGCAGGGAATCGGTAAGCGTACCCCATCTTCTGAGTCCAGCGTTTCACTAATTGTCACCTACGCGCATTTATCAGACAGCCAGTTACAGTGAACTCATGAAATGTTGTCCCCAAGTTCTGTATCCAGGCACATTGACTCTGTCCCTTTCTCTTTCCCTCCCTCGCGCGCGCACACATACAAACATACATCTATAGATGTATCCCTAACGTGCCTATAGGAACTCAGATTTATCTATACAGCAGGAGATCCGTGTCCCTGAGGATACTAAAAGCCCTCTCAAAAAAGACACACAGACATACACACCTATACAGCAAGAAATCCTCTGCGTGGAGACTGCACGTTTAAGCGCACACACACATTAACACACACGTACAGCAAGGTAGCCCCTCCCTGGCTATTGCACTCGCACACGCAAGCAGCAGGAGATCCCAGTCCGTGACGATAAAAATTCACAAATACGGACGTGCGCAAACACTACTTTCATGTGTGCCAGACAAGTACATGGGTCCGTATCTATTTTTAGATAACGAATGCTGCCTTACCAAAGCAGCAGCCAAACACGGGAGCCAACAGCAGGGGGAGAGGACGCCAGGAACACCACCGCCTTTCTCCGAGGCGAAGCTGAAATGCCTCGGAGAAAGGCAGCGGCGTTTCCGGATTCTGGGGCGTGTTTTTCTGTTCTCTCCTCTTGCCATTGGCTGGAGGAGATAATCAGAAAAGTAGCAAAAAACACGCCCCCGAATCCGAAAAGGACGGGGCCTGTTCGGAGAGACAAAGCCTCTTCTCCAATGGCTGGCCAGCATTCAAGAGGCCAGCCAATGGAGAAGAGGGGAGAAGAGGGGCGGGTTCAAGCCCCTCTTCTCCAAAACATTAAATCTCCGGACTTCCGGTTCTGCCTTCGGCAGACCGGATGGTCCCGAGACCTAAAAACGTATAAAAAACGTTACAAAATAAACAATAGAAAAAGGACTATCTAGGCTACATAGGGTGCATTGAAAACATGGATGCCATTTTGTAATGGGAAAACTCCCGAAAACGAACTTGCTAAATCTAAAATGAACAATGAGTCTTAAGCTCTACATCCAGATTACCAAAATAGACATGGTATTCAACAAAAATACGATATTCTAATCATTAAAAGATGTCATGCAGTGGCTTATAACAAATGGAAATATAAACATGAAAAGACAGTCTGTGCCAATTAAAGCGCTGTGAACAGTGATGGGAATAGGAAAGGAATAATAAGTGTGTGCAAAAAGTCATGGAACAAATGTAACGTGTGCAGAAAATCCAAAAAAAAGAGCAGTGACCGTAGAAGAGTAAATACACAGGTGAAAGTTAGATATATATGAATAAGGTGATTGAACAGCCTGATGTCTGCTGAATGATGATTAACAAATGTGAATGATGATAGCTGGAAAAAATGATGAAAGTGACACAAAAGGTCAAACTCAGTGCATCATAGACTTATAAGTAACAAGAAAATTCCTTCCGGTCATTAAGGCCATCTGGCTTCAATGAGTTCAACAATTTGATCCAGTAGTTCTTTCTCTGTAAAAGGTGCTTGTTGTTATCCCTTCCTTATTTTCTCTCGATGTAACATTGTTATGGTTGTCTGTAAAGTGTACTGCAATGACTGATTTGGAATTCCTAGTCCGAATATTGCTCTTGTGTTCATGTATTCTCGTTTTTATCTTCCTTTCAGTCTTGCCGATGTAGACCAAACCACAAATGCATTTCAACATGTATATTCCATTGGCAGTGTCACAGTTTTCATTGACCTTTAAGGCTTATGTTGGTACCCTTCATGGGATGAGTGATGATGGCTCCATTTATGATGTTATTGCAATTGCTGCAATTGTGACATCGAACGGTTCCTTTGAAGTTGGTTTGCATGTGATTTCTGGTGTTAAAAGTTCTTTCAGATTTCTACCCCTGGTGTACGCAAAGATAGGTGTGTCTTTGAAAAGTTGTTTGAAATCCGGTTCTGCAGCGAGTATGGACCAGTGGTTCATAATGGATTTTTTGTAACATTGGCTCATGGTGGAAAATTTAGATACAACCACTGTGCGTTTCTCTTCTGGCTTCTTTGAGTGGATGAACAAGTCAGTCCGAGAATTTTTTGGAGCATCGGTTTTTCGCTTGTTCCAAAACCTTTTCAGGATATCCTCTTTGTCTGAAACGGTCTAACATGTTTTTGGTTTGTTGTTCGTAGTTAGCTTTTAACTCTCAGAAGTTTGGAGTAGGGAAAATGATTCTTCAGGGCATTATTGTGGAAGCTGTGATAGTGTAAAGTGTTGTTTCTGTCTGTGTTTTTTCTATATAGGTTGGTCTCTAGAGAATTGTTGACTCTGCTTATGAGGACATCTAAGAAGGCAATTGATTTCTCATAGGTGAATTGAATTTTGTCATTGATGTTGTTCAGTGCATTCAATGATTCAATTAAACTCTAATTTGAGCCTTTCCAGATGACGAAAATATCGTCTATGTATCTGAAACATTTGATAGCGTGTGCTTTGCAAATAGAGGTGTTCTCCTCAAATTTATTCATAAAGATATTAGCATACGAGGGAGCAGCACAGTTGCCCATCAATGTTCTGGTGAGTTTTAGGTAGTACTGATCCTTCCATCTGAAATAGCTCTGATACAACGTAAATTGTAGTAGTTCCATTAAGAATATTTGAAATTAGAAATCTAGGTCGGAGTGGAGCAATGCCTCCTCTATGGCTTCTATGCCAAGGTTGTGTGGAATTGAGGTAATTGGTGCCTTCACATCAGCTGTACAAAGCCATATTTCATCCTCGTTGTTAAATTTGATATCTTTGATTTTTAATAAGAAATCTGTGGTCTCTCTGATATGTGTTCATGGTGACAACGAGGGATTGTAGATACTTGTCTAATAGTTTACCGGCTGGCTCATGTATGCTTCCTCTGGTTGACACTATTGGTCTAAACGGCGGATTTTGTAGGTTTTTGTGAATTTTGGGGAGCATATATAACAAGCATTTACAATGCAATAGGTCTCACAATGGCATTATTTTGAGCTATTGACATTGTAAATGGCAATGCCTTTAAAAGGCATTGTTATTTACAATACCAAAAGCAACACCTATTGCATTGGATAGCGCGGTGTCCGTGAAGACAAAAACAAAAAGGGGGTGTTTCGGGGATTGGAGGGGGGGTGGGAGGGGGGGAAGGAGAAGAAGAAATGACGAGACATGTGAGATGGGGAAATAAGGCACAGAGAAGACAGTTAAGAATAGAGTCTCACTGCACAGTGACGCCTTCCTCGTACTAAGGCCACACCTCAGCTAACAAGCGCTGAAGACCCAATCGTGAAGGTATTGGCGCCTAAAACGCTCTACTCAGAAAAAGCATCGAGTGAGTGTACCCGTGTGTGGGTGAGTATCTGCATGTCTGTGCGTGAGTCTACCTGTGTGCTGGTGTCTGGGAGTGTGTGAGTGAGTGAGTGTGCCTCTCTGAATCTGTGTATTTGTGAAAATGTCTGAGTGCGTATGCGTGTGGGGAGTGTGAGGAGGCACGTGTGTGCCTGATGTGTGAGTGTGCCTGTGGGAGTGTATGTCTGTGTGTGTGGATGTAATGGTAAGAGAGAGACTCGGCGGCCTGTCTGACCCGTGCCCCCCTCCCACCCATATGGACCCGATGAGTAACGCGCGGAGCTGGAAGAGCCCAAGCGCCTTCTCAGAATGCACGCACTGACACCTACAGATGCGACGTTACCTGGATGCACCCCCCCTCCCTGAATAACAGGATGGGGCCGGGTCATTACAGACGCTCCTTGTACCACGACAGTCTGACGAGGCCCCCCTTATATAAAGCTCAGTGTTCCCTATAGACTGCGCGTACACCAGCATCGGATACCCTATAGAATACATGTAGTGACTTCTACACACTTAGGGTTATCTGAAAGAGCTACAAATGCGCAGCATTGCCTGTGTACCCCTATAGGTAACCATCGGTGTCCCTCAGTGGATTGGGGGTGGCTTGGATGGGCTAACCAGGGCCCAATGGATAGCGTGCGGGACTCGGTTCCCTATAGATGTTTGTGTAGTGTTACTACGATTATTCCCCTGTGGATTGCATGGTTATCTGGGTGTACTGGTCCTTACAGAGGCTCCGCGGGAGGTGGGGGGGCTGTTTGAATGTACATAACGCCGCCTGGGTGTTCAGCTTTTAGTCCCCTATAGACAGCGCAAAGGAGCCCTTACGGCGCGCGCAGTTACCTGGATGGTCTGGCTGGGGTCCCCGGGCGCAGGCCCCCCCACCAGCTTGCAGTAGAGGCCCGGCCCGTCTCCTCCTCCTCCCCACAGGTGGCCGAGGCTGAGATCCAGGCGCCCTTGGCCAGGTTGAAGTACGGAGGGTGCAGACTGTATCCATTCACCCCGGGGGTGCTGGTGGGCAGGTCCTGCCCTTTTGCTGAGCGGGGGAGGCTGAGCAGGAGCGCCGAGAGCAGAGGGATAGCCAGCCCAAGGGCCATCACCCCGCAGAGGGTGGCACTGGGGAAGCCAAGAGGCAGCGCAAACAGGATCCGGCAGTTCTGTGTTCACTGCTGTGGTCTGTCCGGGCAGCGAGCACAGGAGCTGGATCCTCTGCTGTTGTCTGTTTGAACAGCGGGCACAGGAGCTGGGTCCTCTGCTGTGGTCGTCCGGGTAGTGGGCACATGAGCTGGCGGGGCTGGGTCCTCTGCTGTGGTCTGTCCGGGCACGGGAGCTGTCAGGGCTAGGTTCTCTAATGTCTGCTGGTGAGGGCTGTGTCCTCTCCTGTGGTTTGCTCACAGTTGCAGGGTGCAGCTCATGGCTGAGGGCAGGGACTCAGAGTGAGTTGTGGGGTTGCCCTGGAGAGCGTACCGGGTGCCCTTTGAGGGGCACAGCAGGGATCGACGCTCCCCCGGGAATGGGAGCGGACCTGTGTTGGGGCCGCTTACACTCTGGGATCTGGCGAGAGGTGCTGGACTGGCTGCTCCGGAGGCGGGGCTACCTAATCAAGTGGTGAGCTATCCACCGTGCGCCCCGCTCCCCTCACCCACCGCCAGCCTGTTGCCACAATGGACTTTGGAGCACGCTCTGCACCCATGGGGAGGGCTTTCAGTAACCATGGGGAGGGGCTCGGCTTCATGTGGGAGGAGGTCAGGAGCGCATAGGGAGGGGCATCTGGGTCCCAAGGGAGGGTCTTCAAGGACCCAGTCAAGAGAGGTAGTCCGCGAACCCCCAGTGAGGGCACCTACAGCTGTTTAACGCTTTGGTGCCTTGCATACCTTGCAAGTTGCCACCATCTATTGCACCAACAGCCTCCGAGCAGTATCGGAGGCACAGTGTGTGACCCTCTTCACCTGTAGAAATGGGTCTGCTTGCACCACAGTCACACCGGTGAACGAAAGACCGAGGAACACAGTTTAGCGCAGCACTGACCGGTGGCCTCTGGGTGTTTGTTGCTGAAGAGGTTTCACCAGTTGGCTATTTTTTCTGCGTTTACTTCAGGTGTTGTAGAGAAAGCGGAGTATTGCCTGCGTTCGCAGCTACTCCACAGACTCACACACGTAGGAGTACCAAGGATAGAGCGTAAGGTGTTGATGTAAGTGCGGAAAACGCATCAACTGGGAATTAACCCCACGAGGTGCCCTCGGAAGGGAAAAGGTGAACTTCTAATTTACGGGGACATTTGGAGGGAAACAAATGCATTTTAAAGGAACGACGGTCGGAACACAGAAGAGAAGGTTTTTATGAACAGAAACGAAGACAGCCGACCGCAGTGAGCTGGGAAAAGCAAAGGGAGTTTTTTAAGATTAAAACTGGGCATGCTGGGGGCAGAGAGTGAGAGGTGAGACTGGAGGACACG
Organism: Triturus cristatus; assembly: GCF_964204655.1. Taxonomy (NCBI): domain Eukaryota; kingdom Metazoa; phylum Chordata; class Amphibia; order Caudata; family Salamandridae; genus Triturus; species Triturus cristatus. The sequence goes on from NC_140582.1 coordinate 1,234,561,266, forward strand.
AGAAGCCTACACCCCTGGACGGCCCACCCGGACTGGATCCTTTGCTTCACGGCTTGTTTACATAACACGCCTACTTTAGATAAGAAATTGCTTCACGACAGCCGTGAAGCAAATGATCCAGTCCGGATGGGCTGTCCCAAAAGGTGAAAGGGCGGTAACAAAGAAGCCTCATTTCCAGTGGTAGGCCACCGTTTACCATAAACGATCAATCAATCAATCAGTGACACTTATAAAGCGCGCTACATACCCGTAGGGTCTCAAGGCGCTGGGGGGGGGGGGGGGTGCCGCTACTGCTCGAACAGCCAGGTCTTCAGCTTCTTTCTGAAGGAGAGGTGGTCTTGGGTCAGGCGCAGGTCGGACGGGAGGGAGTTCCAGGTCTTGGCGGCCAGGTAGGAGAAGGACCTTCCTCCTGTAGTCGCTCTTCGGATGCGGGGGACGGCGGCGAGGGCGTGGTTGGCTGATCGGAGGTGGCGTCTGGGAGCGTAGAAGTTGACTCGGCTGTTGAGGTAGCTCGGGCCTTGGTCGTGCAGGGCTTTGTGTGCGTGGGTGAGGAGGCGGAAGGTGATTCTCTTGTTGACGGGGAGCCAGTGAAGGTCTCTCAGATGTCCGGAGATGTGGCTGGATCGTGGGATGTCGAGGATGAGTCTGGCTGAGGCGTTTTGGATCCGCTGGAGTCTCTTCTGGAGCTTGGCGGTGGTACCGGCGTAGAGGGCGTTACCGTAGTCCAGTCGGCTGGTGACGAGGGCCTGGGTGACGGTCTTCCTGGTCTCTGTGGGGATCCACCGGAAGATCTTCCGTAGCATGCGTAGGATGTTGAAGCACGCCGAGGAGATGGTGTTGACTTGCCTGGTCATGGAGAGGGAGGAGTCCAGGATGAAGCCCAGGTTTCGTGCATGGTCTGACGGTTTGGGTGCGGTGCCCAGGGCGGGAGGCCACCAGGAGTCGTCCCAGGCGGAGGGTGAGGAGCCCAGGATGAGGACCTCCTTTCAATGAAAATGAGGGGCGGGGCTTCAAGCCCCCTTCTGAAATGCCCTCTCACTACAAGTCTCGCCAAGCGAGCAGCGCCTGCGCTGCAACGCTAGGCAAGACCTAAAAATGGTGTGCTAGGATTGTTGGGCATCAGAAACTTGCTGGTTTTGTCATTTATCACCCCATTTTTCACTGCTTTCTTTATTAAGCTCTTCAATATGTTGGAAAATTGTTCAGTAGGGTTATATTCAAATGTGCAATGTGTTTCTCTATTTGTTCCGTGTAGAAACTGGTGTTCATGATTACTAGAGCACCACCCTTGTCTGCGTTTTGACATATTATATCCGGATTTTCGGCGAGGCGGGTTAAAATGTTGAGCTCATTATGTGTCATGTTGTGATGTTTAGATGAGCGTTTGAAGTTAAGTTTCTGAATGTAAAGTTTGACCAAATTTTCGAAAATGTCAAAATTTTTATGGCTCACAGGAGCCATGTATGTGCTATTCGGGCGTAAACCTCTTTAAACTGATGCGCAACTTACGCCTCAGACATTTCTTTGACAACGTCCTACCTGAGCACACCTGTGAGGAACCAGATCAACTGCGAGGTTTACGCCCGAATATAATACACGTCCTGGTTTTCGGTGGTTTAATTGCAGTGTAGTGGGGGATTATGCTTCTATCAATCGTTTCAGCGTACTGTCTTGTGGTTCAGCACTTTGTAGAGCTGTCTGCTGTGCTGCCTTCCCTCCTTCAAGCTGCACAGGAGGTTTTGATGTGGGGCCAATTTCCTCCCTTGTAGTCCATCAGCATGTCCCTGTGACTCACCGAGACCTTGGGGGGGGGAAGTATTATTTATCTGACTAGTTTCATTCAACATAGGTTTGCACAATTATATATCAAGCCGGAAATCCGGCCCAGGATGTTTTCTATTTGAGTCCCAGTACGGAATGCTTGTACTTGCCTTTAGTGTTTATAGACATCTTTTCAGTGTCTTCTGTTCCGCTTGTAGATACACAAATTCAAGCGTATTTGTCCTGGTTTTTTTCATTTACTTTCTTTTATGGGTCAAAACAATATAAAACTTGTAGCCTTTGTTTACCACTATAAATACAGAACTATGATTTCCATAGTGCAAAGAAAACCGCACTGAATAAGCTGCTTTTGTGTGACATGAACTTTGACTAAAAACAGAGCATCGAGGCAGGAATGTATTAGTAAGTAGCAGTATACAAGGAACTATACCTCATTGTTAGGTTGTGGCTCTAGACCGCGCATGTGCTTTCTCTAAAACACATTGACAACACAGTAGCCCTTGGATTGCTGAAACCTATTGGCTTTGCCAGTGCTCGTTTTTTAGGGTGTTACACTGTCTCTGGAGTCAGTATTTCCAGTGTTTGTGTAAAAGTAGAGTGCTGTGCAAACTGGAACATGGATGATAACACCGAATAATTTCTTTAGATATAAAAGTGACTCTAAAGTTAGTGCTTCTAGTACATTAATGAAATGATGTGCATTAGATACTATGCAAGCTATGAGCATGGCAGGCAGATTCACAGGATCATTATTGGTGCTTTTTAGAGTCATTGGGGTTGGCACATTGAATACATGTAACAATACTTGGAGAATACAGCTATTTATAGTAGAGCCAGAATTCAAGTCTTGAACTACAACAGTCCGTCGTTATGATGCAGAACCGTTTCATTGCAAAGTTACACTGCAAAAAGGCTCAAGCATTACATCAAATCCATTTTTCAAAGCTTTCTTTTCTAGATGTTCTTCAATGCGCTATGAACAACATGTATCTTCAACATGTTTTGCAAACCTCGTCAACAATTTGTAAAAACCCACATTGAGTGCTACATTCGTAGGTTTCATACACTCAGTTACTGCACGTCTATAGGTTGAAACCTCAACCTGAAGGGCTTCCTTAAGAGAGTCGCCTGTATTCCGACAGAAGTATTGGACAAGTATATTTTATATATGTGAGTTTCTTCTGCCTTGGCACACAACCTGCAAACTGTGGTACCTGGCTTTTTGGACCCTGGAGATAGACTATCCAATGTTGGGAGTGCACCAAAATGATGCTCCATAGACCTGGTTTCTTCTTAAGAAATATGAAAAATCAAGTAAATAAAAAAGATTGTGGACCAAGCGAGGAACACCTGTTTATTATTTGCCCAAACATTGCTCGTTTGGCCATTTCATTTTTATCTCCAAAGATTATATCAAATGGATCTGCTTGTTTAGGAGTTTTTTGAATTCCTTCTCCGAACATGAAGCAGCCAGCAGGTCCGATGCTTTCAGTAGCGATAAAAAAAGATCATGTAGCCCCTGTAGTGTGACCCACTCAGAGGGTACTTGTTTTTTTCCAGGTTAAGTTATCCAGAGTACCCGACGCTGTATTCTTAAACCGATGCTGACACTGCTTTCGGAGACCAAACTCTGGATGCAATTGAGCTCTGGAGGAAATATTTTGGTAAGCAGAAATTTGATCGATAGATTTTGGGTATTATTTGATCAAACAGCTCCGAGTCCCTGCCCCTCATTATTTCACTCCCATACTTTAAAGTTGGGATCAACTTGGTGCTGACTGTTTTTCTACCAGAGGGCCAAGCGTTGGACCCTTCAATGCTTTCAGCAGAATTGCAAAGACAAAGATCAGTGATCCGGCTTCGGCCTTGATTTGCTGCTTGTGATGATCAATAGAGCCCCTGTTATCGAAGATAACCCCAAGATGTTTATACCCATTTTCATTTGCAGGGAGCTTCCCATTTATGCTCCAAACTCCTGTTTTTTAAAATATTTCTTACCCAGTTTCAGCACTTTGGTTTTCTTCAAGTTAATGTCTAACCTGTTTACGGTGGTGTAGACTTGCAGTAGACTTAATAGTCTTAGAAGACATATACTGGTCTTACTCATTAGTAATAGGTTGTTAGCATCGAGAAGGTTTGTGATTAATTTACCACCGAATTTGGGTGGGTGCGCGTTTACTTGATCCAATTTCTTCATTCGATCGGCAATAAACAAGTTAAAAAGAAGGGGCGTCAAAACGCACCCCTACTTTAGGCCAGATGACGTATAGATTTTCCTTGACATCTTGCTTCCATCACCCAATTTCAGATGTAACCTTGTTCCTGTGTATGTTCGTATTGTTTTTGGTTGTTTTGGTGGGATGCCCCATTCGTCCATTTTCTGCCTCAGGATATCTAACTAATGCCACTCTGAAATCGACAAGGGATGTATAGAGTACTATTTTGGATGTAAAGGTGTTTTCCATGATGTTTGACAGGGTCCCAGGCCCGGTGCGAAAACCTGTATTGTTCCATGGGACAATGTCCTTGTGACTTGCCCATGCTTGTAGATTTTGAAGCAAAAGACTGGCAAAGTTCTTTGCCTCGTTATCCAAGAGGGCTATCAGGTGATATTTTCTTAAATCACCATCCTTGTTAATCGGATGTGTGATTAACCTGTTTCACAATGCCGAAACTTTGCTCGAGCTTAGACCCACCTCATACACACTGCATAATATGTGTGCTCAAATGTCAGCATTTGCTTTACAAAACAAAAGCCTGAGGCAAACCATTTGGCCCTGCTGCTCCATCGTCCTTTACTTCCCAATAGCCTTCAACAGCTGTTCTTCCGTGAATATGGGACTTTTTGCCGCAATGATGTATATAGCTTCCTTAGGCGGGGACGCCACTTCTGACGCAAGTGTTTGTCTGCAGTTTCAGGTGGGGCCAGACTAATGTTGAAATTTGAGGTTGTGTAGTGGGTTTGTGAGTAGGTCGTCCAGGCTGTTTCACTTCTATTTGCTTTGCAGCTCTCTCCCAGCTCAACACTTTCAAATTCACGAGTTTCCAGAGTGTTGGTGGTTATTTATTTATTTTTTGTAATCACATAGTAGCTTTGCCCAGAAGTCATCCTGATGAAGTTTCTTGGCAGTCCAGACTTCTTTTTTTATGTAAGAGCTGACAATGTTTTTTTTAAGTAATTTGATCAGGGTCATCTGGCATCATCTTTAGGTGGTAACGTTGTTTGTATAGATTTCTATTTGTTTGCCTAAGCTTGTCTGCGAACCAAGGTGGAATACACACAAAAAACTAAATAGGCAGTGGTGGCTATACCCCTCTCACTGCCTACAGACCCCCTGAAACTCAAGAAATACATACAACAAAAGAGGGGAGCACTTTGAAATGTGATTAAGACCAAAATCCAGTGGTTGATATCTAATTAGGTACTAAGTTTTCAAAGTCCAAATCTATGTTGTTTTCTTAAATTCGGTCCATGAATTCAAGGAGACAGATGAATGGAAATTCATGGACGAAGGAGAAACCACCACCCTATCTTTCTTAACCTCTCAGCGGCTTCCAACACAGAATCCTCTTTTCTAGACTTAACGACTCAGGAATTCAAGGACCTGCCCTGAGATGGATTGCCTCCTTCCTCTTCAACCGAATACAACAGACTTCCACCCCCATACACCTACAAACCCAAGAAGCTTATTTGCAGAGTCCTCCAAAGATCTTGCCTTAGCCGAATGCTTTTGAACATGTATGTGGCATCCCTTGCCTGCATCATAAAAGGACACAACATCAACATTGTCTCCGAAGCCGATGACCCACAGCTCATCCTCTCCCTCATCAACGAGAAAAACACCATCAGGATTAAATTCCCCTCCTGCATGACCAGCGTGGCCAACTGGATGAAGGAGCACTGCCTAAAACTCAACACTGACAAAACGGAGATACTGATCTTCAAAAACAAGAGCTTCCAACAGGACTCTTGGTGGCCAGCCGAACTGAGACCCACGCCAGAAACCTCGGTATCTTCCAAGATGACAAGTTCACAATGAATATACAGGTAAACCCAGTACCTTGTCCAGCTTCCTCACTCTCCGAATGCTCAAACATTTTCAGATGACTGCCCACATACATGAGACGTACTGTCACTAAGGCTGTCAGAACCAGCAGACTAGAGTACGGCAACTCACTCTACGTTGGCATCTCCAACCAGCTCACTAAGAGACTCCAGACCATCCTAAACGCCTCCGCCAAGCTCATTCTAGATGTCTTCAGAAGCGCCCACATCACTCGCTCCCTCAATGAACCAATGGTTACCCATCCAGAACCAATTACCTTTCTAGCTGCTTGTCCATGCCCTCAAAGCCTTCCACAATACCAGACCAGCGTACCTCAACAACCGACTTCAACTCTACCATCTATCCAGGCAACTAATCTGAGCCTCACTCGCCCTCACATGCGTCCCACGCATCCACAGAAGCAAGCCGGGAGGGCACTCCTCCTACAAGGCCTCAAGATCATGAAGGATCTCCCTCAACACATCAGGACTGCCCTTTCGCTACTCAACTTCCTCAAGAAACTCAAGGAGCTTCGCCTGACCCACTTTCTTGCTCCAAAGCCTGGATACTCTCCAGGGTGATAAGTTGCACCATAGAACTCGACCTAACACAACATAACTTCCTTGTGTGTAGCTGTGTGTGTGTAGCTGTGTCCATGGCTGTTCAGTTGGTATTTACTGAAGTTGTACCCCTGAAGTAGAGGTCTTCACTGTTTAGTCTGTGTTGCAGCACTCTTCCTTCTCCTACCCTTAATGTATGCCATGGCCTTCCCCCCTTACCACTGTCTTAAGGGCCCCCCTAAGGGTGGTTGCTGATTTGCCTGTGTGTAAGTTAAGATCAACAAGTTCTTCTGTATCCTGCCTCTGTGCTGACGGCCAACCATTATTAGCCACCAAGTGCTTAACCTCCACATGCCCTGTGCCCAGTGAGCCGGGACATACAGACGGAGCTGAACTGCTGATTGATCAGAAATTGCTCTGAGCAGTATATCCACTTCTGCTTTTTCTCATATATCTGCTGTGGGGAGGAAATAATTGTCAATGAGTGAAAATGAATTGTGTGTTCTGGAAAAGTAGGGGTGGACACTGTCTCCTCAGTAAACACAAGGAGATGATGGAGGGAGCGCTGAAACTTTTCAGACACTCACCCCCTGTCATAGATCTGGGTGGAATCCATCATCGTTCTTTCGCTCACTTCGCCACCCCAGTTCAGACATAGCTATATGCAAATCATTCTTCACCCTGTGCCTCATGGGAACTGTCCAGCCCGAACTGCCAAGCCAGGTCTTCCTTGAACCAGAAACAAGCATCCTGGGACCGGTTTTGGGGTAACACCCCTCATCAGTCAGAATAGCTTGACTCCAGGGAACATCATACACTACAAGCCCGAACGCACAGTACTTTATAAATGTCACCTGAACCCAGAGATATAATACTATATATGCTTTTAAATACTACATGATTATTTTATTTTACTACACTTCAGAGAGATTTTGAGCATCCTCAGTTTCATTGTTAGTACCCGTTGTTTGCTTGACTCTGCAGATATGTCTGTCAATGTTTTGAGAAAGGTCTGTTTTTTGTTAGAGAATAGAGAACGTACTAAAATATAAACTGTTTACTTGCAACAGTGCGTTTATTGTAAGTCAAAAACATAAAGCAGCATTGGAAGGAAACTAAGAGCATACATTTTAAAATGTGTTTCATTTTTGTAGTACCTGGCACAGAGTAGGTTTAACAAGACACAAAATTAGAAAATAAAGTGCGGGGTGGGACAGCATATTCAATAATTGGAACAATCCAAACTGCCAATACCGGTCCTTTCTGAACTGCGATTCAAGCCACCCAAGACAGGTTTTGCCCTATTTGGGTAGGGTGCAGCTTGGCTCCAGTGACATAGTGAGCACGGAATGGGTGGACATACTAGTCCATCAACAGGCTACGGTTGGCTAGACTGTGTTAAGAACATTATTCCCAACATCTGAATCATCTGCTCCCTAGCCACCGCTTCAGAGGAAGACGCTTTACAGTTGATGCCAGGTATGTGTATCCACAGCAGTACCAGCTACTAATGGAATGGAATATATATTATTTTACCCTGCAAGCATCTGTTCATAGCTGCAGATTCACATGCGGTGCATTCTCAAGCGATGTAGTATTGGCGTCTGACGTTTCAAGTTGTTTTTGTTTGAGAAGTCTCTACGAGTCACGAGGTATCCTGTGACTCCTCCATTAGCAGGGAATGCACATGGGCACGGACTCCATTGTTAGATTGTTTTACGCAGAGCGGTGAGTGTAGGTATCGAGTGGTTAGCTGTGAGAATATGGTGAACTTGCAAATACAAAGTATTATCCATACTTAATGTTACAGAGATGTACAAACAGCACACTAACACGGGGAAGGAGGGTGGGTGCGCGTGAATCTACAACACTACAAGCTAAGAACAGATGCTCACAGGGTGAGCCACATATTCCGTTCGTAGCATGTGTGGCTGTAGATGCACATGCTCTGCACAGCCTGTAAAGCAGTACTCCGTAAAGCATTGGCTAGTGTGTGGATGCTGCAGAAGTCTAAACCAGAGTTCTTAATACGATTTGGCCAATTCAAACCAGTTAACAGGCCAGAATGTTCACGCAGTATTGTGGAGAAAGTGTGAGGGGTTGACCTTGGAGCTGCTTTGGAGATGCTTGCTGGGAGACTATTTAAAAAAAAAAAGAAAAAAATACAATGGTTGCTCCTTTCTTCCTAGTAGAATGTGGCCTAGGTCGACTCGGGAGAACCCTTTTGGTTTTACAGTAAACCTGTTTGGATTCACTTAACAATCCATCTAGCTTTGCCGCATTTTGATATTGGGCGACCTTCGCGTGCTTTAGCAAAAGCCACAAAGAGCTCTTAAATTTTCCAAAAATGTGTTTTTCTGTGTATGCAGTACATTAAGGATCTTTTAACACCTAGAGTATGAAGGGGCTTTTCTGCTACAGCATCTGGGTGACAGAAAATACTGGTAGCTCAATTGTTTGATTAAGGTGGAAAGGAGAGACCACCTTAGATATGAATTTAGGGTCCGTTCTAAGAACAATCCTATCAGTATGAACCTAGATAAAAGGCTCTTGGAAAGCGAGGGCTGTAGCTCAGTTACGTGCCTTAGTGAGGTGATGGCTATGAGGAAAGGCACTTTCCAAGAGAGAGAGTGCAAAAAGCAGGAATGCAATAGCTCGAATGGAGGACCAATGAGTCTTATGAGTACTATATCGATGTCCCCGAGAGGAACAGGTGGCACTCTAGGAGGAATCAATCTTTTAACGTCTTCCATGATGGAAATTTTGAAAAAAGAAGAAGGTTTTCTATTTTACATATATGTAGCGATGAATTCAAGATGCAGGTATAAAGTGAAGTACATAGAAGACCACGTCTTGGACCCCCGGCATAAGGGGTCTGTATTCTTGGAGTTACAATAGTGGATACATCTTTCCCACTTTGCTGTGTAGCAGGCCCTAGTGGTAGTTCTGCAAGGTTCCTTTTGGGTGACCATGCATTCTTGTTTGAGACTTAGGTAAACAAATTCTAAGACCTCAGGTGCCACATTGCTAGATTGAGTTGCCTGGGGTCTGGATGCCTGATTTTGACATATTCCAAAGTGAGGAGGTCCTCTGTTGGGTAGCCTCTCCTGTGAGGCAATAGATCTGTTGAGGAGGGTATAGTAACAGGGCTGTCTGGCCCAGTTAGGGGCTATGAGAGACTTAAATGTTT